>NC_058132.1:117759008-117890833 GCF_016433145.1 Gracilinanus agilis | reverse complement strand
TATATATACCCTGCCTTCTGGTTTGATGATATCAGGGATAAGAATATATATATATATATATATATATGAATATATATATATATATATATATATTTGTCAGAACATCTTGATTCTTGATTCTGGTCCGTCTCCTTATCATATCAAAGGGACAAAACCCATGAATTTTGAGGGTGACAGAGTTTACCTTTTCCTAAACAAGACTCCCAAGTTACTACCTGAAGAAACATATCACCCTCCTAGTACTGAGAAGGTCCTGAAAACTTATTACCTAATAGGAAATGAAGTGGAGGAGAAGAGTTACCAACCACATAGTCAAAGTGAGGGATGAGAGTTGTAATATGAAATTATGCATACACTCACAGCACTTCCAGGTTTACTAAAATGCCACAGCTGAATTATTAGATAAGTATGGAAGGGTGAAGCTACTAGATAGTTCAGTGGATTGAGAGTCAGGCCTAGAGATGGGAATTTTGGACCAGGAATAAAAATAGTTCATAGTAAGTTAAGACTCAGGACAAAATAGGAGAGGGTGATTCAATTTGAAAAGCATTTATTAAGCATTTAATTTCTCAAGGCATTGTATAACAGCAGCTAAATAGTACATTAGATTGAACATTGAGCCAGGAATCAGGAAAAGTTAAATTAAAATCCTATTTCACACATTTACTATCTGTGTGTCCTCAGGCAAATTATTTAAACTCTGTTTGCCTCAGTTTCCTCAACTCTAAAATGAGGATAATAATAACACCTGCCTCTTAGAGTAACATGGCTTCCTCAATATTAACAGGGTTTGTGGAGTAGTGATAAACATACATACCTGAATTTTATAAATGCATTAGATAAAATTTCCTTCGTTTTTGAACAAAATAAAAAGATGTAAGGTAAACGATACTAGAGTTTGATGCATTTAGAATATATGGACCCCCAAACATCATCATTGCAGAAATTAAGTTAGTCTAGAAGGAGATCTTAATAGCGAGCTTGGTAATCTTTTTCATTGCAAAGACACATTTGCATTTTTTCATATAGTCAGGTTAGAATGATAACATTTCAGAGACAAAAGTATCTTCAAATAAGTATCTCTCTCTATCACGTAAGTGTATGTAACATGCCACTGCAGATAATCGCACTCTAAACAAGTCGTTACAGGGTTGATCATATCTGTATGTGTACTAACCGAATCTGGTCTTAAAGAAGAATATTTTCTTCTTTTCCTTTCTCCTGATCACTCCCATCATTTCTGTATATTCACAGAGCCACAGGAGGATCTGGTTGTCCATGGGTAAGATGCTTAAGCCAATAATCTTAGTTTTGTTGTTGTTGTTGTTGTTGTTGTTGTTTTTTGATAGACTAGCTTTTTCCTTTCCTAGCTGGATAACCTGAAACATAAAGCAGTAAACCTCTTTCGTGGCTGACAAAAGAATTTGTATCTTGGCATTTGAAATATTTTCATCTCTCTAAAGAAATGAAAGATGCATTCATTTCATCTTCCCCAGAAGAAATATTGAGATCTAGTCAGATAGTCATTTAGACAGTATGTAGTCAGCAATTACTAGGTGCTAGGCACTATGTCAAATGCTGGGGATTAAGAAAACTGAAAACACTCTCTGTTTTCAAGGAGTGAACAGTGTAATAGAGTAGACAACATGCAAACAACTATATACAAATAAACAATATATAGAATACATTGGGTGGAATCTTGGAAGGAAGGATCGTTAGTATGGCAGATCAATAAACTTCTTATAGAAGGTAAGATTTTAGCTGGGACTTGAAGAAAAGTAGAGAAGCCTGGAAGCAGAAATGAGGAGGGAGAACTTTCCAGCATGACAGTCATTGAAAATGCCAGGAGTCAAGATAAGGAGTATCTGAATCCTGTACATAGGGTGCACTAGGGAATTGCCTTTGCTTCTATTTTGTTTATTACTTTTGTAAATAACTTGACTGATGGCACAGAAGGCATGTTTATCAAATTTGCAGAAGACACAAACCTGGAAGGGATAACAAACTCATTAGATAATACAGTCAAGAACAACAAAAAAAATTCACAGGCTAGAATAATGGGATGAATCTAATGGCATAAAATTTAACAAGAATAAATAAATTAAAAGTTCTATACTTGTGTTTTAAATAAATCAACTGGAAACACAGGATAGGAGATTTATGAATAAACACTAGTTCACATTTTTAATCGTCTGGTCATTGTAGTGGGCTATAAACTGAATCAGTCAAAAGTGTATTATCAGGGCAGTTAGATAGCACAATGGATGGTGTCAGGTCTGGACTTAGGAGGACTGAGATTCAAATCTAGTCTCAGACACTTCCTAGCAGTGTGACCTTGGGCAAGGCATTTAATTTTGATTGCTGAGAATTCATACTAATTATTGGTTCCAAGGCAAAAAAAAAATGGTAAGGGGGAAGCAATTGAGATTAAGTGACTTGCCCATGGTCACACAGCTAGGAAATATCCATGGTCAGATTTGGACCCAGGTCCTCCTGTACCCCTGCTCCCTATCATAGATATACTGAACCACTTACCTACCCCTAGGCAATGCCTTTTAGGAAGGACACCTACAAACTGGAGGACATATGAAAGTCAAATCAGTTAGAATATAAAGCAAAAGAGGGAAATATAAGGATCCACTGAGGAAATCTGAGATCCTAGGTTAAGGAATGTGACAACTTTTCAAGCATTCAAAAGACTATGAGTGTATATGGGTATATGACTTGGGGTTTAGATTTTAAAAGATTACTCTGTGACAAAAATGAATTATTTGGAAATAGGTTGAGTGACAATACATGTATAACCCAATGGAATTGCTTGTCAGCTCCAGGAAGGGGAAGAGTAGAAGGGAGGGAGAGAACATGAATCAGCTGATCATGGAAAAATATATTATAAATAAATAAATCAATTTTTTAAAAGACTATGGGTGGATTCAGGTGATGGAGAAAACATAAATGACTATGAACTTGTATGCCTATTTCTCTATTTTTATAAAATTCTTAAGAGAGCCGTCTATACATATATGGAGGGCATGCTTACTGAATGTATGAGAAAGGAATAAACAGACTTCCACAAACCGTATTCCAAAGAAATTTAGAGACTTTTTTATTCCTAAAATTAACTCAACAAAACATAGTGAACATATGTTCTCACTGGGGTTACTATTTTTAAATTTTTTTTAAATTTTTAAATTTTTAAAAATTTTAAATATTTTAAATATTTTTCCATGTTTACATGATTCATTTTCTTTCTCTCCCTTCTTTACTCCCCTCTCCCAGAGCTAACAAGCAATTCCACTGGGTTGTACAAATGTTGTCACTTGATACCTATTTCCATATGTAATAATGAAAGTAAAATATTAGATGTAATATTTATTTTTTTTTATTTTTTTTAAACCCTTGTACTTCGGTGTATTGTCTCATAGGTGGAAGATTGGTAAGGGTGGGCAATGGGGGTCAAGCGACTTGCCCAGGGTCACACAGCTGGGAAGTGGCTGAGGCCTGGTTTGAACCTAGGACCTCCTGTCTCTAGGCCTGACTCTCACTCCACTGAGCTACTCAACTGCCCCCTGTAATATTAATTTTAAAAATTGTTGTGGTCACCATTTATAAAATTAACTTATGCCATGAGTCTGTTAGTAGCTCTTAACAATTGTTTTTATCAAAATGGATATAAAGCAAAAGAGGGAAATATAGGAAGGAGACAGAAAACATCACCTAGCTAAAATACCCTAAGCCAAATCAGGAAGCCCAAATTGAAAGCCTGAAAGGACACCAAAGTCCACAAAAGCCCTTGAGCTCACAGCCTGCACCAGAGCTCCAGCTCAATCCCGTATTCCACCCCAGCACCAATGGAGAGGGAGTGTTCCACATCCCACATCACACCTTTTTCTTCCTGTCTCCCTCCATCATGCAAGGTACATAAGCAAAATGGGATGTGGGGTAGGATGAACTTGGGGAGGATGAGCCTGGGGAGTGGATTCTGTCTACACACATTATTCATTTTTTGTTGTAGAGTGATTTTTAAGGCCTAAACCCCAAGTCACATACCCATATATACATGTGACAAGTGATGTCATATGTTCTTCTTTTGCATTTCTACTCCCATAGTTCTTTCTCTCAATGTGGTTAGCATTCTTTCCCACAAGACCTTCAGGAGTGCCCTGGCTTCATGCATTGCTACTAGTAGCAAAGTCCATTACATTGGATTGTTCCACAATGTTTTACTTTCTGTGTACAATGTTCTCCTGGTTCTGCTCATTTCACTCTGCATCAGGTCATTGAGGTTTTCCCAGTTCATATAGAAATCTTCTAGATCATTATTCCTTACAGCACAATAGTAGTTCATCACCATCATATACCACAATTTGTTCAGCCATTCACTAAACAAGGTAAACCCATTCATTTTCCAATTTTTTTGCCACCACAAAGAACATGGCTATGAATATTTTTATACAGTTATTTTTTTTCTTTATTATCTCTTTGGGGTACAAACCTAGTAGTGGTATTGCTGGATCAAAGGAAATGATATGCATTCTTTTAAAGTCCTTTGTGCATAATTCCAAATTGTCTTCCAGAATGGCTGGATTAATTCACAACTCCACCAGCAATGCATTAATGTACCGATTTTGCCATAACCCATCCAACATTTATTATTTTCCTTTACTATCATATTGGCCAATCTGCTAGGTTTGAGGTGATCCTTCAGCATTGTTTTCATTTGCATTTCTCTAATTATGAGAGATTTAGAAGACTTTTTCATGTGCTTATTGATAATTTTGATTTCTTTATCTAAAAACCACCTATTCATGTCCCTTGACCATTTATCAATTGTGGAGTGGCTGGTTACTGACAATTTTAAAAGGGCATTTGATTTATTTGGGCAAAGTGTAACCATCAGAAGCTCTCTTCCAAAAAATATCTTTCCTATATACCTATATTACAAAATCATAGGAAATTCTTTAAAAGATATAACAATTTCCAATTCTTTGCCACCACAAAGAACTGATAAATAGTGATTGGTAAGAAGTAGTATTATTTATACTTTTTTTGTAAATTGGTGCCTTCTCTAATAAAAAATGGGAAAGAGGGAGTTAACTGTGTATTTTAATTTAACAAACTAATTAATTAATTAATTTGAAAAAGATGTAGTGACAAATAACTTAGTTTCACAGTGCTCTGATTATTCATGTTGAGAGAGGCATAATACAGGGAGATTGTTATATTCCTCAAAGGTATTTGTTACTGTTGGGGAAGCCATCCTGGAAAGAATCCAGAAACAAGAGGGATTCTTTATTGAAAATGAGGTCCCATGAATGCTCCTATTTGTTGATGATAATTTAATTGTTTTGATTCCTGGGATAGTAAAATGATTTCTATGCGAACTCCTTATTCATTTAAAACAAAAATATAAAGAATGTCTCTTAAAAGATTATAATATACATTTGGATAGACAATCCATTGAGATCATCTAGCAATACATATATCTTGGTCAGACACTGAAAATAGACAATGAGCTGGGCTCAGAACTGAACAGAAGGAGAAAAGATTGCAATGCCTTTAGAAAATTTCACAATTAAAAAAAACTGACCATCTGACTTAGAATCAATACTTTGTTTTGGTTCCAAGGCAAAAGATAGACAAGTGGTAGGCACTGGATGTTAAGTGATTTATCCAGCATAACACAGCTAGGAAGTGTCTGAGGCCAGATTTGTACCAAGGACCTCCCATCTCTGAGCCTCATTCTCTATCCACTGAATCACTTAGCTGTTTTCAGTTTTCTGACCTGAAGTTTTTTAATGAACTAAAGTTTCTCCTTTTAGCAAGGACCTATCTTTTGAACACCATTTTTCTGTTTCTCCTTTATGGCTACAATTCTTAGAAGATAACATTTTCTTTATTTTTTAAACCCCTCCCTTTTGACTTAGAATCTATGCTAAGTATCGGTTTCAAGAATAAGAGTGGGAAGAGCTAGGGAATTGGAGTTAAGTGACTTGCCCAGATTCACACATCCAGGAACTGTCTGAGGCCAGATTTAACCCCACGACCTCCCACCTCTAGCCCTAACTCTCTCTCCACTGAGCCACATAGCTGCCCCAATACTATACACTTTCTAAAGAACTGAGGTCAAGGATTCTCCAAAGGGCAATGGATCAGTACATTTTGTAGGCAATAGGTAGTTGTGATATTAAAAATTAAGAATTTCACAAGAATATAAATAATGTAACCTCAGCAAACAAGATGGATCAGTCACATTGAAAGACTAAAGGATAATGTTTTATTGACATGCATGCAATGTCAAAAGAACATAAGGAAAGTCCCCAGCACGTTGGGTGGACCCCCAAGGTGAATTTATGGGAAGACATGAATAAGCATGAACAAGATAGATCAATATAAATATATTTTGTTCTGCATTATTGGAGGAATTAACCATGCTAATAAGGTTATGTGTCTCCTGGAATATTAGAATGATAGAGAAAGAAAGTTATACACATTTGCTTGACCTTAGAGGACACAGCTGAGAACAACAGGTGAAAATTGCAGAGAGACAAATTTTGACTCATTTGAAGGGACAACTTTTAAACATTTGCATTGTCCCAAAGAACAGTGGGATGGCTTAATAAGCAATGATTTCCTGATCATTGAAGATTTTTAAGCAGTGATTGGATTTGGTATGGACATTATAAAAATTGTTGTTAAGAGTCTAGATTGATATAAACAAGAGTTAAGCTTCCAATTTTATGATTTCCATGAAGCCATTTCAGTGTGTTTTGAATAGCTGGGACTTGAGAAGTTTACAAAACTTGAGTTACTCGTGTAGTGACTACCCTTTCCCTAGACACATATTTGCAAATAAAAGATAGTTTACAACTGGATTTAAGCATTTGAAGATGCTACAGAATCTAACGCTTCCATGGGTTTATTTTTTATACCACTGACCTGCACTATTTATGGTCTGGATTATAGAAAAGACACTCCCAACAATTTCTCATGTGGCCACATTTCTAAGTTAAGAAAATCTAGCAAAAGGATTTTAAGTTATAAAATATTAGCCATAAAAGCAAATGCAAGCTGCATGAGATGACAGCAGTAATTATATCGTGGACATAAAAAAGAATTTCAATTCTTAAACATGTAACTCTGTCAGGAGAGAACAGATGTTTAAGATAACAGAAACTGTAGAAACTTGAATCTAAATATTGTACCAGCTGGTCTCCTACAATTACCCTTAAATATCCCCCTCTTTCCTCAATACACTGGGAACTGTGAATGCTATGGTCTGTTCACAGAATTTGGTTTATTTGTGAGTTGCATTGAACATTCAGAGGTATTTTTGGTCTCTATCAAAGTAAAAATGTGGAATCAGCTCTTCCTCCTGACCGTCTCTTTCAAGTGTAGACACACACACACACACACACACACACACACACACACACACACACACACACAGATTTTCCTCCAAAATGGAACATTCAATTTAAGACTAACCTAGCTCCATCACAATTTTTTTTCTATTGTTAGTCTCATTTTAGCCAGTCAGAATTAGACTTTTATAAACAATGTTGAAAATTATTATTTTTCCAGTTTGATCAAGAATAGCATAGTAAATGATCACCAAGCTAATTGAGATATTGAAATTCTGATCAATCAAATTCAAACTGCTTGGATATTGACTTTATAAAGTTGCTAAGAGAGAACAAAAAAATTATGTGAATGAAATCATATTAGATGAAGTTTTAAAAAAATGAGCAATTGTACATGACCCATACTAGCAAGAAGTTATTAGAACAGTCTACAGTTTTCACAGAGAAAAGCGTTTTATATTTATATCGAACTGAATAATTTAAAATGAGAATTAATAGGATATAGCATAGTTCAGTGAGTATATTAATGATTATATCATATCATCTAGTGGACACCTTTATCTACCTTTCACCTTTGACATTAAATAATTGATTCTGTGGTTCAATTGATGCCCAGTTTACCTAGGGAATGGGCAATCTTCTCTTATTTGAATAATAACTTTGGATTAATAAATAAATAATTTTATATAATATTTTATATTATATATAACATATGTAATATTATATAGATTTATATAAAATAAATAAAAATAACTTTTGTTTTGGCAAAACTTTTCAACTTCTACTTATTGACTGTCAGCTCCACTCAAACCTGCTAGAGCTAGTGTGAGCCCTAGTCTGAGCTCTTTACCAGTTACCATTCTTTGTGTGCTGCTCCCCCTGTGTACCCACTCAATTATCCCTATCCACAATGCTTTTCAATTTACTTTTATTTCTAGGTTTATTGCATGTTTACCCTCTACGAGACTGTAAGCTTCCTGAAGCCAGGGATCATGTCTTTTCTAAAATGATTTTTATTTTGTTGCTTAGTATATTGCTTCTTGCACACAGTAAATATGTAATAGATGCTTGTTGAATTGTAATAATATATGGTGATATCTTTGCTCAATTTTGGTCAACTGTTACTGAAGAAAACAGTAGTCATTCTCTTTAGGGACCCAGACTGCAGTCAAAGAGGAATTTTGAGAGTAAATCCAGAAGGAGTGCTGTACCTCCTTTAACCATTATAGCCACAGGCCATTCATTTCCTGCTTCTTTACTCTGATTGAATTAGAAAAAAAATGGAATCCTGGTATGTGGAGTTGGAAGAGAATTTAGAAGTTATCTAATCCAATCTTCTTGCATTACAGATAAGTAAACTGGGTCCCAGAACAGTATATATTACCTGGTCAAAACTCACACTGGGAGTGAATAAATGAATTTAAAAAGTATTATTAAGAACTTGCTTTGTTCAAAGCACTATTCAAAACTCGGAGGACACAAACAGAAAGATAAAATAGTCCCTGTTCTAAAGGAGGTCCCATTCTAATAAGGTAGACAAAACATATGGAAGGTTTTAGTTGAAAATCAGATATAAAAGTCTCAAGATTCTTAGGATATAGCGACAAAGCAAATGGTGATTCCTCTTTTTTAGTGTCATTTCTACTGATAAAATTATACCACTTTCGAATGTTGCGTCACTTGATGGTGCCAAATATTCTAGTGGCAAAAACTTTCTCTTCTGGGTCTTGAGTAATTGTGGCTGTAGAACCTATAAAAGCAGTTGGCAGGCTGCATCTCCATAGATGTTTCTTTTCAGATTGATGACTGAGGGTACTGGATTGGAAATATTGCTGTCTCCAAGGCTTTTGGATTCAGGGTCCTGAACCACACTGCCTCGGTGTTGGGGCAGTAGTTTCCTAAGGGTACCTTGCTGCTCCAGGTAGGTTGATTTCCCTGGTGGCAGTTGGTTTCTAGTTAGTGGGAATGACTGGCTCCTTCTTCAGAGGAATTATTTCTCCAGATAATGGCTGTGAGGGCTAGGCTGGAAAGAACCAGTGGTCTGGGTGGCAATTGGTCAGCAGTTGTTGCTGGTGGTAAGGAGAAAGATGGGTCCATTCTTCACGTTGATTGATTTCTCCCTTCGATTATGGCTATGATGCTGGGTTGGAATAAGGTCTGGTGTTTGGGATATGAGAATTGATTTTCTCAAAGCTTTTAGGTTCAGGATTTTTAGTTATCTCTATTGGGGTCTGAAAAGGATGATTGTCAAAGTAGAAGTGGGAGTTTAACTTGCCTCTCCTTTTATGTGTTTTCCTCCATTAGAAAATGGATGAGAATATATTTGGTTCCAACTCCTTTCATTTCAAATCTAGTGCTCTTTCCACTACAACACATTTCCTTTTATTTCCATATTCTTAGAAAATATCTACTTTAATATATGCAAAACCTGTACTTTTATTGAGGTCACTATTCCCTCTATTGATACACATTGTAATCTTTCTATAACCTAGTTGATTGTCTTTGTGAGTTGCTATAGTGATAAATTTCTTCCCTCTTTGGATAGCTTTGTGATGTGTCTTCCTGAGCTTAGCAAGGATGATAATGAAATAATTGTTGAATGAATAACTATAAATATGTAAGAAAAATCAGGCTAGTCCTTAATTCCAAAAGAAATTAGCTTACACACCTAATAAGTAATGCTATAGGAGAGAAAACATTTGAATAAAGATGAAAAACAAGGTTATCATTAAAGTGATCATTAAGGTAAGTAAATTAAATTTATCAAAGGTTTACAGGGTTGTGGGATGGGCGAGAAACATGTTTTAAAGCTCTTGGGCAACATTATAAAGGACAAGGAGAGTCAAATGAAATGATAGAATATTTTTGTGCTGAAATTTTATTAACATAATGACCATCATGGATTCCAGAGGACTAAAGAAGAAATATGCTACCCACCTCCAGATAAAGAAGTGAAAATTCAGAATGCAGAGTGGAACAAATATTTTTTGGACATGGCCAACATGGAAATTGGTTTTGATTGACTATACACATTTGTAGTGGATTATAGATGATCAAAACAAATGAAATATCTTTAAAAGAATTGCTGATTCTACTCTGACCAATTCACAAGAAGAATTCCCAATATAATATTGCTTGACAAGCTATCCTCCAGTCCCTACGTGAAGACCTCCAGGATGTCCCAGGAGGGGGAACACAGTACATATCCAGCACCAAGCACAGTGCCTGACAAGTAGGTGCTTAATAAATGCTTGCTGTACTGACTGTTCTCTTGAGGCACTTTTGGATATGTCAAAGTTAGGAAGTTTTTCTGACAGAAAAATACAGTGGACAAAGGATTTCTCTTGGTTCCAGTTATGTTGTGCAACATTTGCTCAGCCACATAATAGCTGAGACATGAACCTAGCTAGGTACTCATCTGTAATTGCCTGAAGACTTACGTGAATCTCTAGGTGGTTTAGTTAGTCATAATAAAAAAGATTATCCAATAAGGGCTCTTTGATATGTATATTTGAATGGAACTAGTGACACCAGAAGGTTCCCTTACAAGCTTCTACTTTTTAGAGTTTTTACTTGAGGCTTTTCTCTATTGCTGGAAACTTCAGCTTATTAAAATTCACAAAAATTGTTATTATTATCATATCCTAGTTCTTTCCTTCCTGGTGCTCCCACAATTTGAAATCAGGCCATGGTCTGAGGTGTATTTCAGGAAAAATCACTAGATGATCCCTGTTCCTTTCAACTAAGATCTTCCACCTTGAAACAAGTAAATGAGAGAAAATAGAAAAAATATATTAGATTGAGTCCAGAGAACTTGTTTCTTATCCTAGCTCTGCCACTCACACTATGTGACCTTGGGCTAGTCATTTCCCCTCTTCTGAGAATCAATTTCTTCCCCTATAAAATTAGGATATTGGGTTAAGTAACCTCTGTAGTCCCTTATGACTTTTTTTTTTCGATGAAAGGAAAGGCAGTGCATAGAGTTAATAGAAGCAACTGGCTGAGTTATGTTGGCTGGTTAATTAGTGCTATTGGTGGGTGATCGCTGCCAAAGCAGCAGGAGGTGACAGCCTGAAAGAGTTCAAGGATATGCATTTGGCATTTCTGCTTAAATAGATGACTCATAGACCCCTGCATAATCAGAGCAGTCTGCCAGGCTCTTGTTCCCATTCCCCCCAACCTCAAGCCAATGTACAACCCTCACAATAGTAACAGAATGAATAATTCAACAATAATAATTTCAATATATTTTACTTTCTAACAGTAGTATCTAGTGCTCTCTTAAGGTCTAGAGGCCATGCCAAGAAGATTAAATAAAGAGATGATAGATTGATAGATAGATAGATAGATAGATAGATAGATAGATAGAACAAACTATAGGTGTATCTATAGATATGATATTGATTTAGATTGGATATAGATATATGTGCATATATATTTACACAAATACACATATATATTCAAGCATGCACACACATATATGCATATATACATATACATACTTGTACGTAAAATACACATGCATTCACACATGTTTTTTAAAAATTGTCCTACTCAAGGAGAAAGCTGCTAGAGTAAAGACTAGAAGATTCAGACAACTATTTCTACTTACCAGGATAATTGCTAGCTGCCTAAAAATAACAAATGGAATAAAGTAGAAAGGGAAAAGCAAGGTAAAATAATTGTACAGAGAAGTCAAAAGGATTGCCCAGATTGACCTCTGTGCGTGTGTCTTTCAGATGCCTTATTTTTACTCAGAAATTTTTTTTCTTTAAACAGAAATGTGAGATTTTTTTTTCTTGATCACTTCAATCAGAAGATTTGTCTCCAAATACAAAATGAAAATAGTTGACTTGTCTTATTAAAATGCCAGACTCTGTTTCTGCCAGAAAGTCTCTGAAGATAAAATGTCTCTCCAGACAAAATGTCTCTGGAAAATTATTCTTTACTTGGGGAGGAAAAAAACAACAACTTTCTTTTTAAGGTCAAAAAGAACCTCTAAAGTCAAAGGGACTTTGAAATTGCTTTACATTGGGTTTCAATTTTCCAGTCTTTCTTCATGCATAGTCTAGCTATAATCATGACATACTTAGAAAAAATTTTTTTGCTCAGTGTACTCTCAGAAGCTTCCTGGATACAATTGAATTGACTTTTACTTATTGAAACCTTTCTACAAGGGGATTTCTTAAGTTTCTCTCATATCCACAGCCTCTAAAAGGGTAGGGATTAATTTCTTCAAGAGTTTATGTGAGTGGAGAAGGCAGCTTGGTGGCTTAGTGGATTGAGAGCCAGGACTAGAGAAGGAAGGTCCTAGGTTCAAAACTGACCTCAGACACTTCCCAGCTGTGTGACCCTGGGCAAGTCACTTAACCCCCATTGTCTAGCCCTTACTGTTCTTCTGCCTTAGCATCTATACATAGTATTGATTCTAACATGGAAGGTAACAATTTAAAAAAATTATGCAGGAGGAGGAGAGAGGTAGTTGAGGGAGAGAGGAGAGAGAGATAAGGAGGGGAGTGTGGTCAAAGCCTGGGAAGTTGACTGCTAGATATAACTGTGTGTGAAAGGCATTTAATGCACAATCAATCAATTAATCAATGAATTGAGCACCTACTATGTGACTGGCACTATTCTAAACCTGGGGATATAAAAAGATTACATTCTAATGAGGGAGACAATATGCATTGCAGGCATAATTTAAGGCAAATATTTCCATGGGAAACTAATGGAAATGCTCTAACATGCAGTATTATGGAACACACAATCAATAAGTTTAGTGCTTGGTTCATATTTTTTTCTTTCTTCCCAACTCCTTCCCTCATATCAGAGGACCAAATCACTATTGATGCTCCTTTATAAATATGAAAAATGATAAAGGCTTGTATAAATATATAAATTAGTATTTTAATTAAAGCCATGCTGATAGATAAATCATTAGATCACGCGCTTGTAAGCATTCAAAACTGCCGCCTCCATTACTGTCTCCTGTTTCCTGGAAGCGCCTACTCGCAAAAGAGATCACTCCCTCCTAACCCAGGAGATTTAAAACCCTCTCTGCGTCGACCTAGACCTCCCCATGCCCCAAAGACCTGGAAACGGAAACAGCTGGACCACGGGAAATGTAGTTTTGATACATTTCCCATGTCCATAGAAATATATACACTTCTAGATGGCTTTTCCCAATTTTCACTTTTACACCTTCAAACTCCTTTGCCTTTCGTTTCCTCAATTTGTTCATTTCCCATGACCTTCTCTCTCACTCCACTTAGGAGATGGCCATACTATTGCCATTGCCATCACATGTTCCATTTCTATGTTCATGAACTCCGAAATTCCCTTTCCTGAGGATAATCTATTGTCAACCAACCTTTGCCTTGAAATGTCAAAACCTGTACTTTATACTTGCTACAACTTCCAATCTTTCCACCCCTCAGTTATTTCCTGAAATGGCTACACTTTCTTCTCTTCTCCTGACTTGATGCCTTGATGAACCATTTCAAAGCTACACTATACTTTCTCTTGTGTCCTTTGCCCCCTTATCCTATCAAAGATGTTTCTCTTCCCACACTCCCAATCACTATCCACCATCCTGAGAGAGAGCCAAGCCAGTAACTTAGGTGTCATTCTTAACTTCTCACTCTCTCTCACACCACTTTTCCAATATGCTGCCAACTCCTGTCAACTCCACATCTGTAACATATCTTACCACTCTGGTGTAGGTCCTCATCATATCCCACTTGAATGATTGCAATAACCTTTTGATCTCCCAGCTTCAGGTGTCTCTCCATGATAGTCTATCCTCTACTCAGCTGGCAAATTGTTCTTCCTAAAGTGTAAATTGAACTGTGTCAACTTTCTATTCAATACATTCCAGTGACTCCCCATTGTCTTGAGAATAAAATGTAAAATCTTCTTTTTGGCATTTAAAGCCATTTATTTCTTTTTTAAACCTTACCCATTTCACACAAAAATATACCCTATATACTCTGTGATTCAGTAACACTGGCCTCCTTGTTCCCCGGACAAGACACTATCTCCCAACTTTCAGCATTTTCCCTGGCTGCTCTCCATGCCTAGAATTCTCTTCTTATTTCTATTTACTGGCTTCCCTGGATTCCTTCAAGTACCATATTCTACAAAGAAGGCTTTCCTGATTCCCTTTAACGCTAGGGCCTTACTTCTATTGATTATCTCCAATTTATCTTGTATATTGCTCCTTTGTACAAAGCAATTTGCACATTATATCCCCTCCTCATTAGACTATGAACATCTTAAAAGCAGGGACTTTTTTTGGTCTTTCTTTGTATCCCCAGAGCTTAGCACAGTGCCAAGTATGTAGTAAAGGCTTAAAAATGATTGTTGAAGAATTATAGGCATGCTGGGAGCTAAAATAGT
The DNA here is from genome assembly GCF_016433145.1 of Gracilinanus agilis. Classification (NCBI taxonomy): domain Eukaryota; kingdom Metazoa; phylum Chordata; class Mammalia; order Didelphimorphia; family Didelphidae; genus Gracilinanus; species Gracilinanus agilis. Next base: position 117,876,074 of record NC_058132.1, on the reverse strand, counting down.
GGAGTAAGAGACACTCAACTCACTCAAACAATCTAAACAGAAAAATAGAAAATAAAGTACCTCAAAACAAAGAAAAGCAGAAGGGACACATCTCACCAGGATGAAATGGGAGAATAGCCCAGTGAATACATCATCAGAGGGAAACTAGCAGAATGTTAACCATCCCAAAGCACTTCTACCTGATCTGAGGCAACAGAAAAGGCAGAGAGTGGAATATCCCTGCACAGGAGTCAGCAGCAGAATCAACAGCAGGGGGAGTGGAATCCAGATGGACAACAGCTGCAAGCCTTCCCATAAGAAGCCAGGCAGGTCACCCTCTTGAAATGCACACTGAAGGACACAAAGATAGCTAGGTTTAGCCCAAACATCAAAGAAAGCTACTCTGAACCTTGAGACAGTTTCCCTTGGAACAGAAGAGATCTTCAACAGGTGGACACATTTAAAGACCCACACCGTAAAAGTAAGAGGCTAGAGCAAAATCTATTATACTTCAGCTAACATTAGAAAAGCAGTAGTAACTATCATGATCTCAAAGCAAATATAAAAATTGTCCTAATCAAAAGAGAAAAGGAAGGAAATTACAACATGATAAAAGGTACCATAGACAATTAAACAATATCAATACTAAATATATCAAATGGCACAGCATCCAAGTTCCTGAAGAAGTTACATGAGTCATAGGAGTAAATAGGCAATAAACTTTGCTAGTGGGGGAGCTCAAACTTCCTTTCTCAAAAGTAGATAAATCCAACCAAAAAAATAAACAAGAATGAAGTCAAAGAGGTAAATAAAATTTTAGAAAAGTTTGATATAATAGATTTCTAAAGAAAACTGAATGGGAATAAAAAGGAATATACCTTTTTTCAGTAGTACATGACACCTTTACAAACATTGACTATATAATAGGATATAAAAACCTCACAACCATATATCTAAAAGAAAAATATTAAATTAATCATTTTTAGACCATAATGCAATAAAGATTATATTCAACAAAAGGCAGCAGAAAGCAAGTTTAAACATTAATTGGAATATAAATAATCTTTTCCTAAAGAATGAATGGGTCAAAGAACAAAGCATAGAAACAACAAATAATTTCATTAAAAAAATCATGAGAAGACCACATCCAAAATTTATGTGATACAACAAAAGCTGTATTAGAAGGAAATTTATATATCTAAATGCTAACTTCAATAAAATAGAGAAAGAGTAGATCAGTGATTTGGGCATGCAATTAAAAAAAACAAGAATTAAATGAACTAAAAATTCTCAAACATAAAATTGAAAATCCTGAAAATCAAAGGAGAGAATAGTAAAATTGAAAGAAAGAAGACCATTGAACTAATAAACAAGGCAATGAACTGATTTTATGAAAAAATAAATAAAATAGATAGTTTTATTTGATTTTAAAAAGAAAGAAAACAAAATTACCAGTATCAAAATGTAAAAGGCAAAATTGAAACCAGTGAAGAAGAAATTAAAACAATTAATGGGAGGTATTTTGTCCAACTATGTGCCAATAAATCTGACAATGTAAGTGAAATAGACAAATACTTCAAAAAAAGTGAGAACATAGAATAATTAAACAATCCTTTCACAGAAAATGAAACTAAACAAACCATCAAAACACACCCTAAGAAAAAAGGCCCAAGGCCCATTTGGGTAGAATTCTACACAAAATTCAAAGAATGATTGACTCCAATACCACAAAAATGATATGGAAAATAAAGGGAAAAGGATATTTTAAATTCCTTTTATGACACAAGTATAATACTGATACCTATACCAGGAATACCTCAACAGAAAGAAAGCTATAGACCAATTTCTCTAATGGATATTAAAGCAAAATTTTCAAATTTAAAATTTAAATTAAATTTAAAAAATTATCAAGGAAATTAAATTTTGAAATAGCATTATTTCAAAAGGATCAAATACCATGACCATGTAGGTTTTATAACAGGAATGCAAAGATGGCTATCAGTATAATTGATCATATCAGTAGCAAAACCAACAGAAACCATATGATTATCTCAATCAATGCAGAAAATATCTTTGACAAAATACAACCACCATTCCTTATAAAAAATTAGAAAATGTTGGAATTAACAGGAGATTTCCTTAAAGAGATGAATAGAATATCTCTAAAAATATCGAGTATTATCCAAGATATAATAAAAATGGATACTTGATCTAGAAACAAAGGTTAATACCATAAACAAATCAGGGGAACTTAGAAAAGTTTCTGTCAGACTTATGGTTAAGGGAAGGATTTATGATCAAACATGACCTGGAAAACATAGCAAAAATGAAATGCATAATTTTTATTTCGTTAAATTAAAACATGCTTTTGTACAAAGAAAACCAATACTTATAAGATTAGAAGGGAAACAACAAATTGGGAAAATATTTTTATAGCAAATGTCTCTGATAAAGGCCTCATTATCTAATATGTGGAGAACTGACTCAAATGTATAAGAATGGAAAGCATTCTATAATTTATAAATGATCAAAGGATATGAACAGGTAGTTCTCTGGTAAAGAAATTAAAAGTATATAGGGTCATATAAAATATTCCAAATCATTATTTTTTAAAGAAATGCAACAATTCTGAGATACCATACTATACCTACCAGAATGATTAATATGACCAAAATGGAAAATGATAAATTTTGGAAAGGATTTTGAAAAACTGGGACACTAACACTATTGGTTGAACTGTGAATGGATACAACCATTATGGAGAGCAATCAATGACTATGCCCAAAGGGCCACAAACTATGCATATTCTTTGATCCAGCAATATCACTACTGAGTCTGTATCCCAAAGAAATCAGATATAGAGAAAACAACCCACTTGTATAAAAAACATGTTTTGTAACTCTTTTTGTGATTTCAAAGAAATAGAAACTGAGGGGGAGACCATCTATTGGAAAATGTCTAAGCAAATTGTGGTATGTGATTGTAATGGAATTCTATTGGACCATAAAAAATGCTGAACAAGATGATTTAAAAAAACCTGGAAAGACTTATAAATACTGATGCAAAATGAAGTAAGCAGAACCAGGAGAATAGCATATACAGTAACAAATATTGCTCTATAATCAACTGTGAATGACTTAACTATTATCAGCAAAACAAGGTTCTAATAAAGTCTCAAGAGAATCATGATAAAAATGCTTTCCATAGCAAAAGAAGGAGCTATTGGAGTCATTGCAGATCAAAACATGCCATGTCTTCTTTTATAGAATGAAAAATTGCAATATATTGCATGAAAGCATTGGTATTACCTATATCACATTATTTATTGCCTTGGGTAAGGATAGGAAAAGGGAAGGATGGGGAGAATCCGAATTACAAAATGTCAGAAAACAATTGTCAAAAATTATTCCTACATATAATTAACAATTGTTTTAAAGCATTTAAAAATGCTTGTCAAACAGAAAAAGAAAACATATACACACCTGTCCCATGCTTTATACATACAGAGATTTACAAACTGCAACCTCATTAAACCAACAAAACCAACGATTGCCTAGTCTGGAAGATTGCTCTCCAACAGAGTCCACGACGCGTGCTGGCAAAAGCCAACAAACTCCAGGCCTACGTCAAATCTTGAACATCAGATGGCCTGAAAAGATCTCCAATACCAGACTCTGGGAAAGAACAATTCAGTATCCCATCAGTCAGGACGCTATGAAAAAAAAATATGGAACCCACCAGGGAGGAGAAAAGTTGGAAGGCCAAAACAGACCTGGCAAAGATATGCCCAGTTGGGGGAAGTTGCCCAGAACAGAGTCCGTTGCCGTGAGATGGTTGTGGCCCTATGCTCCTCTGGGAGTCAATAGGAATAATAAAAAAATAATAACAATAAAAGCCCGACCTATTTGTTATTTTTGTCCTTGCTGACAATCATTCAGTGTAAAAGAGACTCATAGAATATTATCAGACTAAGGGAAACTGAGGTAACAGACTCAAATTGCTTTTTTGTTTTCTTTGAAGGTAGTTCATGAATTTATTTTCTGGGGATTGCAATCAAGAATTAACAGCAGTCAAAGGAGACTTTTGAATCCTAAATTAGATAGAGGCTTGAAATCAGCCTTAGATCCTACTGGCAGGAGGAAGTGAGTTCAAAGATAGACAAGATGTCTATCAGTTCTCATTGGCTGGTTGATTAATCTGTGTTCCAAAAGGACATAGCCTCTAGGGCTAAAACTGTGGAAACTAATTGGCCCCTGGATTCTAAACCAAAAGAGTGATAGTAGTATACACGCTTTTCATGAGAAAAAACCCTCAGAGGACTTCAAGGGAAGTTCCATAGAGGGTGAAAAAGAAAAGCTAAGTGAGTAAAGAGGGAAAGAGGCAGAATAGCAGGCAACCTATGCACATTGTTAGGTCCAACATAGATCAATATCCAGGTGGAAAAGACCTAATGAGATTACTAGATGCAAGCAATGATCCTATTGGCATTCAAACACACAAATACAAATTACATGTGTTCTGCATATATGAATCACCAGTTACAAACCTTAATGCCCTATATTTATGAGAATTTGTATGAATATTCTTTTGTTTTTGCACCCTTTACTCCAGGCTTCATAATAAAATTCTGTCTATAATGGAGACTAAATTCCATTTAGGAACATATCCTGATATTAAGTTAAAGTCATCAATTGCCCTATTCCTTGATGTTCTCAGCTCCTGTAAGTTAATAAATACTTAGGAATATATAAATATATATATATTGCATGAAAGCACTGGTATAACCTATATTAGACTATTTACTGCCTCAGGGAATGATGGGGGAGGGAAGGAGGAATACTGAAATGTCAGAAAACAACTGTCAAAAATTGTTTGTACATGTAATCCAAGGATTTTTTTTATTTAAAAAAATTTTTTTAAATGCTTGACTGGGGAAAAGATCATTTAGATACACAGAAATTTGGGTTTCAGAAGAGCTCAAGACCTTTTTGTGAGGTTCAACTGAAAATCATTCATTCCAAAAATGCTCAGATCTGAAATGAAGATTATCAGAAACATTCCATCTGTAGGAAAAAAAAATCACCATTTCTCCTTGCATTACTTTTGGATCTTTTATTATGTCAATGATTTTTATTTATTTTTTAATTATATTTTGATTTTTATTTTGAATATTTTCCCACAGTTCCATGTTAAATGTTCTTTCCCTCTCCCCAAACCTTTCTAACCCCCCTTAGCTGATGCAAAATTCCACTAGGTTTTACATGTATCATTGATTAAGTGTGTAAATGATTTTTAAAAGCCCATCCATTCCAGAAATGAAAATTGATATTAGAAGAACACAGTATTAAAAAATGTGACAGAATGGATAGAAGATAAGGTAAGAAAATCTTTTTTGGTTATTTTACCCTGGCGTGAGTACAAACTTATTTTTTTAAAACATTTAATAATATTTATTTTTTAGAAAAGTTAACATGGTTACATGGTCCATGCTCTTACTTTACCCTTCATCCACCAACCTTCCCCCGTACCCCAGAGGCCCCAGCACATTTCTACTGGTTTTAACATATTTCATTGATCAAGACCTATTTCCAAATTGTTGATAGTTGCATTGGTGTGGTAGTTTCAAGTCTGCATCCCCCATCATTGTTCGTTCTCAAACCATTTGTTCAAGCAGTTCTTTTTCTTCTGTGTTTCCTCTCCTGCAGTTCTTCCTCTGAATGTGGGTAGCATTCTTTTCCATAAATCCCTCAAAATTGTCCTGGGTCATTGCATTGCTGCTAGTATCATTACATTCAATTTTACCACAGTGTATCAGTCTCTGTGTACAATGTTCTTCTGACTCTGCTCCTTTCGCTCTACATCAATTCCTGGAGGTCATTCCAGTTCACCTGGAACTCCTCCAGTTTATTGTTCCTTTGAGCGCAATAATATTCCATCACCAGCATATACCAGTTTGTTCAGCCATTCCCCAATTGAAGAACATACCCTCGTTTTCCAGTTCTTTGCCACCACAAAAAGCACAGCTATAAATATTTTCATACAAGTCTGTTTATTTATGATCTCTTTGGGGTACAAACCCAACAATGGAATGGCTGGATCAAAGGGCAGGCATTCTTTTATAGCCCTTTGAGCATAATTCCAAATTGCCATCCAGAATGGTTGGATCAGTTCACAACCCCACCAGAAATGCATTAATGTCCCAATTTTACCACATCCCCTCCAACATTCATTACTCTGCCCTCCTTTCATTTTAGCCAATCTGCTAGGTATGAGGTGATACCTCAGAGTTGTTTTGATTTGTATATCTCTAATTATTAGAGATTTAGAACATTTTTTCATGTGCTTATTGATAGTTTTGATTTCTTTATCTGAAAATTGCCTATTCATGTCTCTTGCCCATTTATCAGTAGGGGAATGGCTTGATTTTTTATACAATTGATTTAACTCCTTGTATATTTGAGTAATTAGACCCCTGTCAGAGTTTTTTGTTATAAAGATTTTTTTCCCCATTTGTTGTTTCCCTTCTGATTTTGGCTACATTGTTTTTGTTTGTAAAAAGCTTTTTATTTTAATATAATCAAAATAATTTATTTTACATTTTGTAATTTTCTCTAACTCTTGCTTGGTTTTAAAATCTTTCCTTTCCCAGAAATCTGACAAGTAGACTATTCTATGTTCACCTAATTTACTTATAGTTTCCTTCTTTATATTCAAGTCATTCATCCATTCTGAATTCATCTTGATGGTGTGAGATGTTGATCTAAACCTAATCTCTCCCATATTGTTTTCCAAATTTCCCAGCAGTTTTTTGTCAAATAGTGGATTTTTGTCCCAAAAGTTGGGCTTTTGGGGTTCATCATACACTGTCTTGCTGATGTAACTTACCCCAAGTCTATTCAACTGATCTTCCTTTCTGTCTCTTAGCCAGCATCATACCATTTTGATGACCACTGCTTTATAGCATAGTTTAATATCTGGTACTGCTAGGCCCCCTTCCTTCACATTTTTTTCATTAGTTCTCTTGATATTCTTGATCTATTGTTATTTCAAATGAACTTTGTTATACTTTTTCCTAATTCAGTAAAAAAGTTTTTTGATAGTTTGATAGGTATGGCGCTAAATAGGTAAATTAATTTGGGTAGAATGGTCATTTTTATTATGTTAGCTTGTCCTACCCATGAGCAATCAATGTTTTTCCAATTGTTTAGAAAGTGTTTTGTAGTTGTTTTCATATAATTGCTGTGTTTGTTTTGGTAGATAGATTCCTAAGTATTTTATATTGTCTAGTGTGATTTTAAATGGTGTTTCTCTCTCTACCTCATGCTGCTGTGATGTGTTGGAAATATATAGAAATGCTGATGATTTAAGTGCATTTATTTTGTATCCTGCAACTTTGCTAAAGTTGTTGATTATTTCTACAAGCTTCTTAGTTGATTCTCTAGGATTTTTTTAAGTAGACCATCATATCATCTGCAAAGAGTGATAGCTTAGTCTCCTCATTGCCTATTTTGATACCTTTGATTTCTTTTTCTTCTCTAATTGCTACTGCTAGTGCTTCTAGTACAATGTTGAATAATAGAGGTGATAAAGGGCAACCTTGTTTCATTCCTGATCTTATTGGGAAGGCTTCTAATTTATCCCAATTGCATATGATGCTTGTTAATGGTTTTAGTTACATACAGTTTATTATTTTTAGGAAAGGTCCTTCTGTTCCTATACTTTCCAGTGTTTTCAATAGGAATAGATGCTGTATTTTGTCAAAGGCTTTTTCAGCATCTATTGAGATAATCATGTGATTTTTGTTTGTTAGACTGTTGATATGGTCAATTATGTGGATGGTTTTCCTAATGTTGAACCAACCTTGCATTCCTGGTATAAATCCCACCTGATCATGGTGGATAATCCTCTTGATAACTTGCTGGAGTCTCTTTGCTAGTATTCTATTTAAGATTTTTGCATCTATGTTCATTAGGGAGATTAGTCTGTAGTTTTCTTTCTCTGATTTTGATCTCCCTGGCTTTGGAATCAGTACCATATTTTTGTCATAAAAGGAATTTGGTAAGACTCCTTTTTTTGCTTATTATTTCAAATAATTTGCATAGTATTGGAATTAGTTGCTCTTTGAGTGTCTGATAGAATTCACTTGTGAATCCATCAGGCACTGGTGATTTTTTCTTAGGGAGTTCTTTGATGGCTTGTTCAATTTCTTTTTCTGATATGGTATTGTTTAGGTATTCTATTTTTTCTGCTGTTAATCTAGGCAATTTGTATTTTTGTAAATATTCATCCATATCTCCTAGATTGCTATATTTATTGCCATAAAATTGGGCAAAATAGTTTTTAATGATTGCCTTAATTTCCCCTTCATTAGAGGTGAGGTTTCCCTTTTCCTCTTTGATACTGTCAATTTGGTTTTCTTCTTTCCTTTTTTTTTGAGATTGACCAGTACTTTGTCTATTTTGTCTGTTTTTTCAAAATTCCAGCTTCTAGTCTTATTTATTAATTCAATAGTCCTTTTACTTTTGATTTTATTAATTTCTCCCCTGATTTTTAGTATTTCTAATTTAGCTTTCATCTGGGGATTTTTAATTTGCTCACCTTCTAATTTTTTGAGTTGCATGCCCAATTCATTAATCTCTGCCCTCCCAAATTTAATATATGCACTCAGGGGTATAAATTTCACCCTGAATACTGCCTTGGATGCATCCCACAGAGTTTGGTAGGATGTCTCATCATTGTCATTCTCTTCAATGAAATTGTTGATTGTTTCTATGATTTCTTCTTTGACTAATTGGTTTTGGAGAATCACATTATTTAATTTCCAATTAGTTTTTTATTTGCCTGTCCATGTGTACTTACTAATTATTATTTTCATTGCATTATGATCTGAGAAGGTTACATTTATCATTTCTGCTCTTTTGCATTTGTTTGCCCTATTACATGGTCATTCTTTGTGAATGTACCATGTGAGTCTGAAAAGAAAGCGTATTCCTTTTTTCCCCTATTTATTTTTCTCCACATATCTAGTAAATCTAATTTCTCTAGGACTTCATTCACCTCTCTTACCTCTTTCTTATTTATTTTTTGGTTTGATTTATCTATATATGAAAGAGGAATATTTAGATCTCCCACTAAAATGGTTTTATTATCTATTTCCTTTTTGAGCTCTGCCAGTTTCTCCTTTACGAATTTGGATGCTATGCCATTTGGTGCATACATATTGAGCAATGTTATTTCCTCATTGTCTATACTGCCTTTTATCATGATGTAATGACCTTCCTTGTCTTTTTTAATTATATCTATTCTTACTTTGGCTTTGGCAGTAATCATAATCGCCACTCCTGCCTCCTTTTTCTCATTTGAAGCCCAAAAGATTTTGCTCAAGCCCTTTACCTTAAACCTGTGTATGTCCACCCACATATGAATGTGTTTCTAGTAGACAACATATGGTAGAATTTTGGTTTCTAATCCATTGGGCTATTTGCTTCTGTTTTATGGGCAAGTTCATCGCCATTCATATTCAGAGTTATAATTATCAGTTGGGTATTCTCCAACATTTTGGTATCCTCTCCTAGTTCTACCACTTCTTCTTACACTATTTCCTTTTAAACCACTGGTTTGTTTTAAGCCAGTAACCCTTGTCCCCTCCCTTGATTAACTTCCCTTTCTACCCCTCTTTTTATTTTTAAGGCCTAAAGAGTCCCCCCCCCTTCTTCTTCCCTCCCTCTTTTGACCTCCCTACTCCCCTTGTTTTAGACATTCTGATTTTCTCACTAGGGTTAGATCGAGTTTTATATCCCAATATATGTAGCTACTCTTCCCTCTTAGGGTTAATTACACTGAGAGTAAGGTTTAAATATTACCTCTTAATGCTCTCTTCCTCTCTTTCTTATAATAGTTTTCATCCCTTCCCCTTCGAATGCCTTCTTTGGGTATTATAGAATATCCTATTTTTCTTATTCATTCAAGTTTCTCTTGGTGTCCTCTACTATTCACTCCCCTCTTTCCCACCCCTCCATATCATCTTAGACCATTTAGCATTCCAACCTCTCCCTATGAATTATTCTTCTGATTACTATAATAGTGAATACTATAATAGTGAATAGAGTTCACTACAGAGAATTACACATAACATTTCTCCACATAGGAATACAAATAATTAGATCTTATTGAAGCCCTTAAAGAGGTAAATTTAAAAAAATATGAGTTTTCTTACTTTCCCTTCTGTTTCTTATTTACCTTTTCATTTTTCTTTTGATTTTTGTGGTTGGATATCAAACTTTCCATTTAGTCCTGGTCTTTTCTGTGCATTTACTTGGAAATCTTCTATATTTTTGAATGCCCATACTTTCCCCTGGAAGTATATAGTCAGTTTTGATGGGTAGGTGATCCTTGGTTATAGACCCAGTTCTCTTGCCTTTCTGAATACCATATTCCAAGCCTTGTGATCTTTTAGAGTGGAGGCTGCCAGATTCTGTGTGATCCTGATTGGTGCTCCTTGATATTTGAATTGTCTCTTTCTGGCTTCTTGTAAAATTTTTTCTTTTATTTGGAAGTTCTTGAATTTGGCTATTACATTCCTGGGGGTTGTCTTTTCAGGGTCTAGTGTAGATGGTGATCTATGGATCCTTTCAATATCTATTTTTCAATGTCCTCTTGTTGTAGAGCTTCAAGGTAGTTTTGTTGAATAATTTCTTTTAGTATGGAGTCCAAATTTCTATTAATTTCTGCTTTTTCAGGAAGACCAATGATTCTCAAATTGTTTCTTCTAGACCTGTTTTCTTGATCTTTCAATTTCTCATTGATATATTTCATGTTTCCTTCTATTTTATCAATCTTTTGACTTTGTTTTATTTGTTCTTGCTGTCTTGAGAGATCATTGGCTTCTACATGCCCAATTCTAGCCTTTAGAGACTGGTTTTCAGCTATAATCTTTTGCTTTTCCTTTTCAATCTGGTCATTTCTGGTCTTCAATTTACTTGCCTCACTTTCCAATTGTGAAATTCTGCCTTTTAAACTGCTATTTTCTTGCCAGATCTCTACCATCTTTCTCATAATCTCAGATTTGAACTCTTCAAGACCTTGTGACCCATTTTCATTTTTTTGGGAAAGTTTGGATATGGTTACTTGTTTGTTCTCCTCTGCTGTTTGCTCTGTTGTCTGGATTTTTTCTGTGTAAAAGTTGTCCATTGTTAAAGGTTTCTTCTTGATCTTTCTTTTCTGGGGTTCCTGAGTCTTGCTTACCATTGTTAGCCCAGCACCCCCTCAGCTTTATCTTCAGGCCCAGGGTCTGTCTGCTCTCTTTAGGCCCCTGAGGTCTCAGGTCTAGTTGTTCTCAGGGTCAAGCCTCCTAATGGTCCCCTTGCTTGTTCTTCTGCCTGAAGCTCCTTTAACTGTCTCAGGGTGCTGCTTCCACAGTCATGCACCCCTCTGCACTGAGTCCCCACTCAAGGTCCACTCCTGTGCTCAGGGTCCTTGTCTGAGGCTGTGCTCAGGGTCTGTGTTCAAAGTATATGTGTTCTTTAGCCTCTTGGTATCTTAAGTCTTGCTGCTCTCAGGAGCAGGCCCTGGTGATGCCAGGTAGCTTCCAAGGACTTAATGGGTGCCCCAAACTTGCTCTAAGTCTTTTGCACTGGATTTGGCACTGTAGGTGGTGTGTGGGGGGGAGGGGGTTGCTCAGCTCCTATTTTAGTGAGAGCTGTTTCACCCCTTAATAGCATGGAAATACCCCAATTCCACATACCTTAAATGCTGCACCCTGTTGTGGGGTCCCCTTGTTTGTCTGGATTTGTTTTTATGTCTTCTTGAGGAGTCCTACATAGGAGGGTTAGGAGAGGTCAAGCAGCTGCTTTTTACTCTGCTGCCATCTTAACCCCAGTACAAACTTATTAACAGCAACATTCCTGGAATCAGAAATGTAACTAGGATGTTGCAATCCAGGTTTTGTTCCATGGTGCTGAAATTGAGAAGATACTCACAGAGTCAATAATCCTTCAGAATCAGAGAGAAAGAAAATCTTAGTATCTAGTTAGTCAAGAATAATCAATTAAATATAGGAAGTTACCAGATAACTTTCTTTCCCTAGATGCCATGCCTTACATAAGCTCTCTCCCTTTCCTCTCAACACAAAGTGATCTTGATGTGTATAAGAGTCTCCTCCCACAGGAGTCAGTGTTCTGGGAATCTCATTTTACACATCCTTTGAACATAATGTGTCTTTAAATGTTGATTTTAGGGTTTTTTTTTTTTCAATGTGGCTTACCCTAGTTGCTTTAGGTACAAAAAAAAAGTGCTATTCTTGGCTTTGCCTGGTATAACTACAGGACTGGTAAGAAAGTAAAAGATTAAGATCCTCTTATACAGTTCTTATTTTTGTTTTACTTCTTCAGCGAGGTTAGGGAATACCCTTCTTTCAAGACTATTCCTACATTAATGGGTAAACATAATTGTTCCCCCTTAGTCAGGTTTAAAGCAAGTTGCTAAAGGTGAGAGGTCCATTTTCATCTCTCTCTGTCTCTCTGTCTCTCTGTCTCTCTGTGTCTCTGTCTCTGTCTCTCTATCTCTGTCTCTATCTATCTATCTATCTATCTATCTATCTATCTATCTTAGATCTTGGGCTTACCTTGAGGGGTTGTAACCTTGGCATTGTCCTTACTTGTGAATGATTTTCCTCCCTCTCAGCAGGGATTTCACATAACTGACATTAACTAAAACAAAGCTGATAGAATTTCAGTAGAAGATATATAACCAGAATGAAAAAAAAATGTCTTTAAAGCTTCTTAAAGTATCAAGATTTCATTTTAGGGACTCCAATTCATTGCTATAAAACACACTTCCAAGACATCTTTCCCTCAGCGACTTGTTAAGCCATAGTTATTTTTTAAATGTAAAGAATTTAAAACAATACTGGTTTGAAGGGAATAGTAAAATATTTCCTTTTGGTCAATATTAAAAAACATCTCATTTTATTTCAATTATCTAAATATTGAAATGTTTTCAAAGTACATTGAAATGTGGCCAAAGGGGGACAGAGAAGGACAAGTAATTTATGAGTCAGAAATAGAAGTTAGTGAAATGATAAATAATGAAGAAAAATGAAAGCAGATGCAAAAGGATTTTGGACATTTGAAACCCTCCTGAATAACAACAATGCCTCTCTGTAGTGCAATGTATGGTAATAAGAATGTCTGAGTTTGTTTTTTTTTTTATCCAATACTTAATGCATAATAAAAATATTCCCCACAGATGCATAATCCACATTTTTTCCAATGTTTTCATTCAGAATAGATGGAAAGGCAAGAAGCTCCAGGAATGAAAATGTTTGTAGCCACTAAATTCTCTTTCTAGTGTCAGTTTCCTATTCATTATTCTTACATGGTCTTTTAATTCCCGTTTTTTGTTCTAAGAGTTTCTTTCTGCATTTGGATCCGAAGTCCTATCATGTCTGTCTCTTTGAATCTTTTTCCAAAATGGAAAGTTAAGGACCCAGGAACCATGTGGATAGGATATGGGATAATATTTACAGATTTAGAACTTCAAGAGGTCTGAGAGGTCATAGAAGCAGAGCAACTTATAGTCAGAATTGTTAAGGATCTTTAAAGGTCCTTTAGTTTAACCTTAACTGCTATGTATAATAAATGAGGAAGTCCCAAAGTAGGTAAGTGATCTACATAAAGTCAGATTGGGGCAGATTATCAATTTGCCAGACCCAGTCTTCTCTTTACTATATAGTCTTTCCATCCCAAACAAAGAACTGTAGTGTGATTAATTGGGATGCTTTCTTTTTAGCAGTACCAGAATGCAGCAGATGTGGCAAACTTAAATAGAAATGGCCTCATATTGACTTAGAAAATCACAAATTAACATGATCTGTATTATGTCATATTTTTATTTATTTGTTAAACATTTCCCAGTTACATTTTTTAAATCCTTTCCTTCTGTCTTAGAATCAATACTGGATATTTGTTCTAAGGCAGAAGAGTGGTAAGGGCTAGGCAATGGGGATTAAGTGACTTGCCCAGGGTCACATAGCTAGGAAGTATCTGAGGTCAAATTTGAACCCAGGACCTCCCTTCTCTGGGTCTGACTCTCAATACGCTGAGCCCCCTTCCCAATTACATTTTAACAAATTTATGGTAAGAGGTAACACTGGGGTGTTTTGCTGGTGGCAAGTTTGACACTCTTGAAAAGGATATCGAGGATAATTACCCTCTCCTTAACCCATAATCCTGGAGTTTCCAATATAATTTTCATTCTGAAAGACAAAGAAATGAGACTGAAATTTGGATTTTCTTGGATTCTCTGATGTCTCAAATCATTAAGTGTTATGTCTCCATTTTGGTCCTAGGAAATTCAACCTGAGGCAGGTTTCTTCTTCCCATACCTCCCATCTGCTTTGGATTTAGAGCTACAGTTGTCAGTATAGTGAGATGTCAGTCTTTCGTGTGCCACTCTTCCCTAGAGCTGCAGTATCTGGTGCCTGGGACCAAGATGGCCCGTGGCCAGGTCCACACAGTGTCATGGACTTTTCCCCCTTGTGGTCCATTTTGTCTTATGGTTATTTGTATTTTCACCTGGGTTATGTATGTTCCTTGAACATATCAAGTATCATAACGTCTCTGGCCAAGTGAACAAGGGAGAGTAGTCCTAAGCTGGGGAAGCTGCTTTGCTCCTATCAGTGTCCAGGAGTACATATGGTAATATGAATTCTGATGTATCAGCATACGTGAACAATGATGTTTCTGTCTGTAGGCAGATCCAGACCTGTGCAGCCTGTCTGAATTGTGCCACCTGAGAACAAACCTAATCTCTGACCACCTGGAAAGTAATGCTTAATTCTATGTGTGTGTGTGTGTGTGTATTGACCAAGACCCCTTCCCTCCCCTCCTTCCTCTCCCATCCTCTTAAAATTGGAGAATCTATCTGGTGCTACCACATGACAAAAAATATCCTCCACCTTCCCTTCTTTTTCTTCCAAATAAAATTTTTGGTGGATGGAGTGAAGTGGTAGCTATAGAGATATTATATTTAATATAGAGATATATTACATATACCTGTAATAGAACACCCAAGAAAGAAACTGTGAGGTTCCCCAAACACAATGAGTCTGGCCTGGCTACCAATGTAGCTCTTGCCACTTTCTAGATCTCTTGAAATTGGTTGCATCACTATTTTAATGATGAAAAAGCTGAAGGCCTAGAGGTAAAGCTGCCTTCTTTAAGACACAGGCAAAGCTAAGACAAGAACTCAGGTTTCTGGGGTTCTCTTTCATGGCCTTTTCCATTAGGCTATGCTACCTTTCACTAATCCATTCCTATGTTTGCATGACCAAATACCCTTCACCTTGGGGGACCTCTCTATCTTACCCTATTTATTTTTATCACCATCTTTGAGTAGCTACTCATCTCAGGGGAAAAGATTATGATAATACAAATAGCCGATGTGCTGATCCATTCAGCCCAGGCTCTGGACGTGAACATGTAAGTGTTCATGAAGCTACCGTCAGATCCACTCTTGAGCTGACCATCTGAATTCAACCTAAGATCATAACTAATCCCTGGTCATTCAAAGAAGGGATGGCTATATTCTCTTTAAACAAATCCTTTCCTATTTCCTGTGGAAGAATTTTATTTTTGTAACACTACCCCCCCACTTCCAGGGCTAGTTCTCGAAGTCCTATACATATTAGTGGGTTCCATCCAAAAAAGACAGAAGGTAATTCTAATCAAGTTTCCAGAACCTGGAGGTTCTAGTATTGTCACTCAGTAGCACTGACTAATGGGATTCCCATTGATAGGTAGATTTAATTGGCTTTTTCTCAAAGGCATTTACAAAGATTAAATAGTAAGATGAATAAATGCAAAAACATTTAAGCTAACGGGGGGGGGGGTCTGTTCTCCCTCATACCCCCAAAGTCTTTGGGGAGAATGGACTCAAAATTAAAGTACTAGCGTAGTAATGAAAACATAGAGACATGATTATAAATGTTTAACAGCCAGCTCTCTGAAAAACCAACCACATACAGCACACTTTTAAGTCTTATTCTCCATTATTGACATTTTCTTCATCATTTTCTCAAGTGTAGACAGCAAATGGAACTATAATTCAAGCATTTGAGGATTCCTAATGTGTAATCGCTCATGCTGAAATTTAACAGTTGTTTCTGGTGTGCTGTTACAAACAAGCTCTAATACACTGTAACAAAAAGGTACTTTCTGACTCCTGTTTTCAGAAACCTTCATGGAGTCTTCATAAAGTTTCCTTAGAGCATGATGCAGTTGATGGATGTGCTGCTTCACTGGGCTCACTCTGCAAAAGGCAAAGCATGTCAATCTGTGACTGGACAGCCAAACTACTATTTGGCCAAGGTGATCCGTCTGCTTGGGGAGGGCTTTCTCCTCTCTGCAGCAGTTTCTTCTTAAGCACTTGGTTCAAGACCTCCACCACTAGACTGGTCTACAGATAGGCTGTTCCACATAAAATTGGTGTACTGTTCTCCATATTGTAGTATACAGAATTGGGGGATATAGTTTTTTCTAGCTTTGGCTGAGTTCCAAAAAGCTGTTAGAGGTTTTAGAATCTTGAGGAGAGGCAGTTGACTGGATCTTCCGTGAAGGGAGGAAGTCAATGATCGAGCTCTTAGATTATCTAGCTTCAATATTGAAATTTAGCCTAGTATTGATATATTTACTTAAGAAATTATTATTTTAGATAGACCCTGTATATCTTCCTTTCCTAATACCACCCTACCTTCCCTCCCTTACCTTAGTGGCTGTGGAGTTTATAAGGAGAGAAATTAGAGAGGAGTTAAATCTGTGAAGAGTTATCTAATTGACAGCATTATTTATAATTTAATCAAATCATCATTTATTCCCTTTAGATAGCATTTTGTAAAACTGAGTAAGGCAGGTCCTTACTCAGATTCCATCTTTACTTCCCTTCCCCCACCTGAGGTTCCTGAGATAACTGATGGGGCTTTCCTTTAACCCACCTTCCTAACAAACATTCTTCAAACAATTAAACCCTTTGTGTTTCAATAGTTCTATTTAGTGTAATTTGTCTGTTAGTTATCAAGAGGGGAGAAGAGGGAAAAAGACAACATACTCTGGGCTCAGAGGGTAGCTGGGGCATCCATCTTGAAGGAAAGTGTTACTTCAAAATAGGTCCCTTCCTGTGAAATTAACTAAGCCTGTTTGTTAATTTCAGTCTAGTCTATTACCCTCAGCTTGTGTTTGAGTCTAAGTCCCAGTCTGTAAGCCTTCTGTGTTAGTCTGTTTTTAGTTTAACTTCTCTTCTCCCAAAAGATCTGTTTCCCTTCTGTGTTATACTCCTGACTTCAGTCCTATTATACCCTGAATCTCCTTCAATCCCAGCCTACCTGTATCCTAATTTATCCATTTACCAAGTCTCCAACATCCTCCTTTCAATACCCTTATCCCAAACACCTTTCCTCATATTACCCCCATAACAATATAGACCCAGCTTTGCTTCTGATTCCTTTAGTCACTTAGGAGATTCTTCCTGTGTGAAATCAAATGTCTTTATCCTCTGATAAAAACACTTTAAACCTCGCAAATTGAATAAAGACTTTTTCACATTTTGTTTACATTTTGATTTGATGGAGGATTCATCCAATAGAGTTATTTGGACCTTCTGAGAATAAATTAATTGATGTGTTTGTGTGTTTGTGTTGTTGCTGTTGGTAGCATTTCTTACTCATCTAGGTTTCTCAGAATACATGTGTCCTACTTTCTGCTTCCATACACTTTTGCTTGTCCAATTGTTCTGGAGCTGAACTCCTCAAAATACTCACAGTCATACACAAACGCACATACACAGACTTGAAACTAGATGCTTAAGCTGACCAAATTGAGTTTCTGTCATCAAATGAAATTACTTAAATAGAAATTTCTTCTCTGTATTTTCTTTACTCCAGTGTCTCTGATATCAACTCAAATTATAGAATAAAACTGATAATAAAATGTAGCCTTTTTTTCCAACCACATCTTTCTCTACCCATTTGGTCTAATTGGGAATATTTCTATATCTAAATATATATGTCTATCTATCTATCTATCTATCTATCTATCTATCTATCTATCTATCTATCTGTGTCTGTCTGTCTATCTATCTGTCTATCTATCTATCTATCTGTCTGTCTATCTATCTATCTATCTATCTATCTCTCTCTCCATCTATCAGTCTGTGTATGTATGTATGTATGTATGTATCTATCCGTCTGTCTATCTATCTGTCTATCTATCTATCTATATGTATGTATCTATATATATATATGTGTCTGTCTGTCTACATATATATATATATATATATATATATCAATCTACCTATCTATATCCATGTATCTATGGATCTATGCATGTATATATCTATGTATATATGCATTTATCTATCTCTATGTATGTATGTATGTATATAGGAATGTCTGCCTCTCTGTCTGTCTACCTCCTAACCAGATGCCAAAGTAATCTTTTTAAAGCACATCTGACTATATTACCTCCTACTCAATAAATACGGAAAGATATGATAGAAATATGTATTCCAAATTAGACAAAATAGGTGGCCCTATTGGATGATATGTGTGTATGTGTGTGTACATGAATCTATCTATATATAGGTGGATATATGTTAATTACACACACGCACATATATACAGGTAGATACACACAATCACACACACACACTCAGTATTGGATATCATTTTACTTTACAAAAAAGAAAAGCTCAAACTTTATATTTCATTGGTGTACCAAACCCAACATATCCATTATATAACTCATCTTTTTTTATGTATTTATTTAAAAAACTCTTAATTTCTGTCTTAGAATTAATACCAAGTATCAGTTCTAAAGTAGAACAACCATAGGCAATGGAGGTTAAATGATTTGCCAAATATAAAATCTATCTATCTATCTGCCTTTTAAAATTTTTCATAACCCAGAACTTCTCTACAATTTAAGTCTGCTTATACTTTTCTCCCTTAGCATACTCCAGTAGCCAGCCACATTGGACTTCTTGTTCAGTGCATACAATATTCCATCTTCCAACTCTGTGTCTTTTTTATTGGTTGTCTCCTAAACCTAGACTGATCTGCTTTCTCATTAAAATCTCAAGGTCTACAAGAAGACTTTGTGATTCTTCTTCACTCCCCTGACCTAATTCTACCTCACTATGATTACTTTCCTTTTCAACTATATAAAATTTGTGTAGATATGTATATAAGCTTATATTATGTATATAAATATCTGTATGTTCTCTTCCCATTAGAACATAAGCACTTCAAAGGTAAAGACCATATTTTTGCTTTTCTTTGCATACACAAAACCTTTTTAACACATAGCAAGAACTTAATAAACATATATTGATGATGATGACAAATGTGGTTACTTAAAATATTTTAAGGTTTTGCATACACAAAATAAACATGATTAAAATTAGAAGAAAAATAGTTAATTGGGAAAAAATCTTTGCAGAAAGCTTCTGCGATAAATGTCAGATAGCCAAGGTATATACGGAACTGTTCCAGATACAAAGAAATGAGAGTTATTTCCAAACAGATGGAAAGAGCAAAGAGTATGAACAGGTAATTAAAAAAAACCTCTGGAAAAAATGGAAAATCAAATATTTGGGGCAGTTAGATGGCACAGTAGATAGGGAACTAGACATGAAGTTAGGAAGACTCACCTTTGTGAGTTCAAATCTATTCTCTGACACTTACTAGCTATGCAACCCTGAACAAGTTATTTATTGATAATTGCCTTAATTTCTCATCTGTACAGTGAGCTAGAAAAGGAAATGGCAAACCACTCTAACATCTTTGCCAAGAAAAACCCAAATGAAGTGTCAAAGAGTTGGACATGACTAAAAAAAAAACTGACTGAACAACAACTACTAAATATTGAAAAAGTAGATTAAGTCGTATTTTTAAAAGTTCCAATTCACTAATAATTAGAGATATGCAAGTTCTATAACTCCAAAATTCCACCTCAAGCCTGATTGGCAAAGATGACTTAAAAAAGAGGAAAATTAAAATTGTTCAATGAACTGCAGGAAGATAGGTATGTTGATATATTGTTTTTGTAGCTATGAATTAGTCTAGACCTTCTGGAAAACAAATTGTAACTATACCCCAACTATACTCCAAATATCGTTAAGCTGCATAGCCTTTGCCTTAGTCCTACCACTCAACACCAGACCTATACTCCAAATAAGAAAAAGTTTTATATGTCCAAAATATTTATAATAGCTCTTTTCTGGTAAAAGTGTATCTCATCATTTGTAAGATGGCTGAACCAATTATGGTATATGAATGTAATAAATGTTATTGTGTCATAAGAAATGAAATAAGAATGATTTAAGGGAAAATTAGGAAGGTTTACATGAACTAATGAAGATTGAAGCAGAATTAGGAAAAAGATTTCTATTCTACCAATTACATTCTAAGGAAAAATAAAAGTAAAAATCTAATCAATGAAGTGATCAACCACTACTCTAGAGCACTAATTATGAAGTAAGTTACCCACTTCCTGACAGAATGGTGTTTGGGTAAAAACACGAATTTCTTTTACTTAAAGAGAAACAAAGAAAGAAAGGACTGTCATCAAAGCATTTTTTAAAAATGTGTAGAAGAGAAATGAAGGAATTTCAGAAGTTAACACTGACAAGCAAGACAGTTGTGAAAGCAACATGTTGAATTTATATTTAAAACAACATCAAAATGTACATAATTTGTCACATATAGTCCTATTTCTCTTCTACTTTGTATAAGGAAATTCTCTATTTTGGTGTTTTTTAATTAATTTTTTTAAAAGAGAAAAATAAAGGACTTACTTTTCTGGTCCTTTTCTGTTCTTCCTTCAAGCTTATCTCCTTTTTCTTCCTCTCTGTTTTTCATGCCACCCCTTCTCTTCCATATATATAATATATATTCTCAGATTCCTCAGGGTTTGTGCTGTCTGATAGAAAAGACAATCATTTACACTTTAATGTGGTTTAACTTTCAAAGATCATGCCTCCTGGGAGTTTTAGAATTTGAAAATAGGACCAAAAGGAAAAGAATACCAGAGAACTAATCCAGGATAAATATAAGGATGGGGGATGGGACAAAAAGAGCCAGAAGAAGGCCATTGGTGACAGTTACTGACAGTTGGGACCAGAGAAGATTCTGGGTAATTCTCAGAAGGAAGGAGGAGGAAGAACGTCCCGCAGAGGACTGGAGAGAGGGAGGAGGTGGACATCTTAGCTAGAATCCAGTCCTGAGGGCTTTCTGAGGATCTTTCTTTGAACATTGAAACCCTGATTCCCTGGTCAAAGGCATCCCATCACTTCTCATCCAGCAAGATTTCAGTCAGCTAAGTTTCTAGACTCCATTTTGGGAGCCATCTCTTGGGCTCCTTCCCCCATTACCCAACCTTGCTGAGAGACCGTTTCAGGTTTGATTTCGCAATTATAGAAAGGATAGAAATAGGAAATAGAAATAGAAACTGAAGGAGAAGTGGCTAAGGGAGACACTTGGGAGCAGGAACCCCAAAGGTTCCCACCCGAGTGACACACCGCATAGAAATAGAGAAGGAGGCACCCCAAAATCCCTCTGCCCTTCACCCCTTTCCCCAGTCCCTGAATTGTGATTAATAAAAGCCATTCATTAGTCAGATAGTGTTCCAGAGTGCCTGAAAGACAAGGGAGAGGGGAATCTCAGCTTGGTCTAGCTGCCTCCATTTTGGAGCCAGACCACCCTCTGTGAAGTTGACTGACCTCAGGGGAGGCTTGTGTGAACCCTGCCCTCATTCAGAATCGGTTTGGGATCTCCCATACCTCATCTTAAAGGGAAGCCTCACCCCCAAATCCTGTGGGGCGGCACAACCATCCAGGTCACCCAGTTTAGGGGTAACACCCCCTCGAAGTCTGAATGGTGTATATTTGGCAAGAGGGGAGAGCTAGAAGAGAGTCTCACCTCATAGACTCTCTCTCTCCCCCTCTATTGTAACATTTGGTTACTGGCTCTCTTTATTATTACATAAAGGAATTAGAGATACTTAAATTGGGCAGGTAGTATGAGTGCAAGTGGCTTTTCTTGATGTTCCTGACATCATAGCCCATAGTAATCCACTTGTTTGACCCCTTTTCTAAAACATAATCCATAATGCATTTTTAAAATTAAGCAATTTGAAAGTTATCTTATCCTTTGGAACTCTATTCTAACACTACTCAAAATGTAAAGGATTTTTCAGAATACTAATTGTGACCTTGAAAGGATTTTTTCTCTTTTAAAACATATTGATATCTTTTGTTTTTATGTAACCATCATTTCTAAATATATCTCTACCTAGCCTCAACCCAGAAAGCCATACCTTAAAACAAATAAGAAAAAGGAGAAAAAATACATTTATAAAATTTACTAACATATTATCCAAGTTTGTTATTTTGTGGACTGATTCATATTCATAGCCCCAATTTGCAAAGAAGGGAAGTAGATACATTTACAAAGAGTTCCCCCTATTTCCCTCTTTCAAGTCTCATATTATTCAGATATCTTTCTTCACTTTTTCTTTTCTCCCTCCAGTTTCCAGTGAAGATATGATCCTTTATTTTGCCAAAACTAGCCCCTCTCTTAAGCACTCTTGATCCCATCCTCTCAGTCTTCTCAAATATATTGCTCCTATCATCCTCATTCTCTTATCTTAAACCTCTTCTTATCTACTACTTCTCTGTTTTCCTTAGTGTTTATTTCCCCCTCATCCTTAAACAACTTAATTTTACTACCTCTGTTAGCTATTGTTTTATATTTCTATTCTATTTCCTGTTTAAACTCCTTGAACAAAGTCAGATTTCTATTTTCTCTGCTTTTACTCACTTCTATGTTCTCTGCAATCTGTTTTTTTTATCATTTGACTGAAGCTTCCCCTCCAAAGTTTCCAATAATAAATCTCTCTCTCTCTCTCTCTCTCTCTCTCTCTCTCTCTCTCTCTGTCTCTTATACANTCGATAGTTTCTTAATTGTCCAAATATTCTTTTCTCCATCCTCATCGTTCTTGAATTCTGTAGAATTTCATAGTTTATCAACTTCTCTTGAGTATTTTTTTATGTTAAAGGTTATTGTAGCAATGGTTTCCTGTTTATCCTTTATCTTTATTAACACATCAGTTTTTTTTTTTTTCTGGATCTTCATCCATGTTATATCCACTAACTACAGATGCCTTCCATGGTTCTGTCCTAAGATCTCTCCTCTATTTCTCTTATATGTTATTTCACTGAGTAATCTTATCATCTTCCATGAATTCAGCTATCACCTCTGTGCAGATAAACCCTAAATCTATTTACCTCTTTTCCTTCCTTCCTTCCTTCCTTCCTTCCTTCCTTCCTTCCTTCCTTCCTTCCTTCCTTCCTTCCTTCCTTCCTTCCTTCCTTTTTCTGTAGTCATCCATTACCAGGTGTGAACTAGATGTCTTATTAGGATATCAAAATCAACATGTCTAAAACTGAATTCATTTTTCACCTCAAATTCTCCTCTATACCAGGTTTCTCTATTAACTAACAAGGGAACCACCATTCTTCCATTTTTCTAACAGTAACTATGGTTTTATCCTCTACTCCTCTCTTACATTCGACTTTTCTGTTGCTATAAGTTAACATATTTACTTTAACATCTTTCCCCTCTCTTTGTTTCCTTCTCTCCATTTAACATATGTTATAGTTTAGGCTTTTCATTATCTTTTGTCTGCATTCTCACCCAATTTTTCTTCTTAAGGAGTTTTTATTGATATTTTGTTTTTTACTTCACCATAGTTATCAAAACATGGTTATCCTACCACTCCATCTAGAGAGATATTTCATATGATTAATAATTGATACATTAAAATTGTGCCCCCAAAATGCAATTTGTAATACCTATGGACTTTGTACCTCTATGAAGTGGTAGATTAGAGATGCATTCTCATCTTTCTTCATTCAAGTCCCATTTTCTTTTTCTTTTTTTTTTAAACCCTTAACTTCTGTATATTAGCTCCTAGGTGGAAGAGTGGTAAAGGTGGGCAATGGGGGTTAAGTGTCTTGCCCAGTGTCACACAGCTGGGAAGTGTCTGAGGCCGGATTTGAACCTAGGACCTCCTGTCTTTAAGACTGTCTCTCAATCCACTGAGCTACCCAGTTGCCCCTATTTTATATTTATGACTTTGTTATGCTTACTTTTGATTTTGGCAGGGGTTTAATTGTTCTTTCAATCTCTTTGCTGTAGTCACTGAGTTTATTGTTTGCTTAACTCTGCTTACTTTGCATTAATTCATATAGATCTTTCCATGTTTCTAAGTATTCATCACATCAGTTTCTAATATCATAGTATTATTCCTTTACATTCATATACCATAACTTGTTTTGCCATTTCCCCAAATGATAAGAATCTACTTTGTTTCTAATTCTTAGCTATCACAAAAAAATGCTGCAATAAATATTTTGGAATATATGGGGACATTTTTCTTATCGATGACTTCCTTGAGGTACAAATCTAGTTAGTAGTGAAGTCTCTGATACAAAAGAGATCACCATAATTTTCTAATGACTGCCTGCCTCAAGTTTCACCCCATTCCAATTCATCCTCCATAGAGCTGCCGATGTTATTTTTCTGTAGTTCTGACCTCTATCTTTCCTCCACTGCATCCCTTTAGGATCAAATATAAACTCCTCTGTTTGATCCTCTAAGCTCCTCCTTTTATAACCTGGTCTCTTCTTTCTTTTTCAGTCTTCTTACCCTTACTCTTTTCCATATGCTTTATGATTCAGATTCACTAGGCTATTGGTTCTTCCTCCCACACAAAGTTCCATCTGCTAGTTCTCTGGTTTTACACATGGCCTTCTTACCTCTCCCTTTTACCTTCTGTTTTCATTCAAGTCACCACTCAAAACTCATCTTCTGAAAGAAAGGCCTTTCCTTCTCAGAAGCCAGTCTGCTTAGTTGCTACTGTCTCTCCTGAGATTACCATCCATATATTATTTATGCATCTTGTACATCCTTAGTGGCCCCCATTAAAATGTAAGGAACTTGAGAACAGGGAGCAATGGGTTTGGTCTTCTTTGTATTCCCAGCATTTTAGTATTTAGTACCTTGTTCATAGTAAACTGCTTGTAAAAGGCTTTAGGCTAAGTCTGAATGGGCTCAATTCTTTTTTTTCTTTCTTTAAAGTTATATGAAATTATTGTTTATTTTTAAGTTTTTGTTTCTTTTACTTTGCTTTAGGCCATATCTTTTCATGTTTTCTGTAGTCTTTCTATCCATAATTTCTAACAGCACAATATTTCATTACATTCATGTACCATAATTTGCTTAGCTATTTTCCATTTACAGTGCATATATTCTTTGTTTCTATTTTGTTGCTACTGTGAAAGGAACTGCTATAAATATTTGGTGTATAGAGTTTTGTTTTATCCTAAAGCTATTTTTTATATGTTAGGTAAATTGTATAAGGATCCCACAGTGCTTGATAAAGTTCTAATTTCACTATTTACTCTGAAAGTATAAATGTAGGAGGTCATAGTTTGCATCCTTATAATGTTGGAATCGGTTCTTTTGTAGGAGAAACATACATTAACTTCTTTGGTTTGACAGATGAGTGTAACCTTTGCCTGAGACTGAGAGTTCAGAGCTCAAAGTTCTGTCTCTTTTGCCACATCTTAGTGGTGTGAACTGGAATAGATCATCATGTGCCTTCATGGCATAGCCTGAAATCAAGTGTAAGAATATTGACCCTCAGCACTGAGAGGTCATGTGGCTTAACCAGAAGATAGCATCTCATTTTCAAAGGAGAAAGAAAAGCATGTCTGTGTAGAATATTAATTTGAGGCTGAGGTCAAAGATCTGATTTTGCCTTGTTTTTTTGTAGAAGCTTGAAATAATCAGGGTTGTATCAAATTAAAGAGAACTTTATAGCCCCTTAACCATCACAAAAACTCCTATCCTGTTCAGCAGACTGGTGAAAACTACAGAGAAATTTGTGGATGTTGTTTCTGTGTTGCCTGCTACTGGCTGAAATCACTCCACTTTTGGATCATGAGGCATATGCCCTCCTTTGAAGAAATCACGCCTATGGCTGGGGTCAATTTGTATTCCTGAACTTTTTTTTCATTCATTCATATAAAACTAATATTGGAGAAAGAGATAAGTATATGTGTTTGTTTTTATTTTTGTATACACACATATACACTAGCACTTTTCTTCTTATTTTTTGACTTTATGACCTTAGGCAAGTCCCATATCCACTCCAAGCCCCATTTATTTAATCTGCAAATGTAGAATTTACTTGTTCAAAAATACAGGGCTGAGTCAATTAACTTAAGGTCTCTTTACACTTACAGATTCGATGAAATACTAAACAGTGCACCTGACACTATGAGAGATCCAAAATGAAACAGGGAGTCTCTATTCTCAATGAGTTTATGATCTATTTTTAGGGAAAAAAGACTGGAATTACTTTGAAAGATTAGTCTTAGCAGTATACAAAGGATATAAATAAAACAAGTATATTACTTAAAATGCATTTTAAGGAAAGTGCTATACTGGTATGATTGGTATCAGGTGCTCCCAATGAGGAAACTCTCTCTACAAATGCAGATGGACAGTTCTGCAATTTATTGTTTTAGAAAATTGCCTGGGAATAATGTGTGGCTAAGGGATATGCCAGTATCAAAGTTATGTTAGAGTCATGACTGGAACTTAGGTTTTCCTAACTCCAAGGTCAGTTATCTAGCCAGAGGTTCTTAATCTGGCATCCTTAAACTATTTCAATAATGTTTCAAAAACTGTTTTTTCATATTATTGATTCCTTTGTGTTCCTATGTATCTTGTTTTATGCACACAACAACATTACTCTGAGAAGGGATTCCAATGCTTCGCCAAGCGTCCTTGATGTAAAAAGGGTTAAGAAACCTTACATTAGACATATACTTAAAAATGAGGGTGGAGCATGAAGCCAAGATGGTAAAGAATAGAAAGCAAACTGACTTCTCTTAATATTCTCTTCCAATAATAACCCTACAGATAAAATTTTGGAACTACAGAGCCAACAAAAGATTGAAGTGAAATATTTATTCCTGTCCAAGTCAATATAGCAGTTCAGCAGAAGACTTGGTCAGTGCAGAAAGCCTAAAGTACAATAAGAGCATCAGAGTTGGTCCTAGGAGGTGGTAATAATAATTAATGTAGTAGCAGCTTCAAGGGATTCTCAGTCCAGAGTTAAGGGGGTCAGACTACTGATCAGAAAAAGATTATAGAGGACTATTTGCTGACACTGAGTACCAACTGATGCTGAATGCCAACTCTATTTTCCATATGTAGTCTGGGTTACAGTTGTAGGTCATATTTCTAGGGCAGAGAGGAGCACTTATGGTCAGTCACAAAGGAACAGGACCCCTGGTTACAGTTCTAAAACAGAGAGGCATGATGGTACTTCTGACTTCAGGGGAGGAGAGGCCCTTCTTGAGTAAAAACATAGACAAGGAAAGGAGTAATTGCACAGCTCCCCAGATCACACAACCTTGGAAGCACCCAAAACCTGTCAACCCTTAGAACTAGCTTTCAAAGCAGCAGCATGAAAAAGCCTAAAACTTGGCACAGTACCCTTCCCCACACCCACCCTTCCAACTTTAGCATGAAGTTCAAAGTCAAGAAATAGACAGGAAAAATGGGCAAACAACAAAAAAGAATTTGACCATAAAAAGCAACTATGATTTCAAGGAAGAACAAAATGTAAACTCAGAAAAAGACAGCAATATAAAAAGAGCTAGTAGTAAAGTCTTGAAAAAAAATTCTGAGATCCAAATCTAACAAAATTCTTGAAAGAGTAAAGAAAGAAATAAGTGGTAGAGGAAATATTGGGGAAAGAAATGAGAGTGATGCAAGAAAATTATGAAAAGAGAATTAACACCTTGGTAAAAGAGACACAGAAAGTACTCGATAAAATAATGACAAAAAATAGAATTGGTAAAATGTTAAAAGAGGCATGAAAATTTCTCTGAAGAAAAAAATTCCTGTAAAAGCAGAATTGGTCAAATGTAAAAAGAGTTACACAGGCTAAATGGGAAAAATTTCTTAAAAATTAGAATTGGACAACTTGAAGCTAATAACTCCATGAGACATCAAGAAACCATAAAACAGAGTCAAAAGAATGAAAAAAAAAAGAAGATAATGTGAAATATCTCATGGAAACAGACAACTAATATGGAAAACAGATCAGAGAGAAATAATTTTATAAAAATAAGACTTTTAAGCATTCCTCATGAAAAGACTAGAGCAGAACAGTAAATTTGACATTCAAATACAATTCAGTAGAAGCCCAAAAGAAATATAAAAAGGTAAACATGAAAGAATAATAAGGGACTCAATAAAGTTAAACTATTTACATTCCTATATGGGAAGATGATACATGTAACTCTAAGAATTTAATCATTAGTAGAGCAATTAGGAGTCTACATATATAGAGTGCATCAGAGCATCAATTATGCTGAGATGATCTGAGAGAGAGGGGGGCTTGCAGGAAATACTTGAACCTCACTCTCATCAGAATTGGCTCAAAGAGGTAAAGATACATATAAACACTCAGATACTTAATAAGGAAATAAGAAAATAGGAGGATAAGAAATTGGGAGGAGGAGGATAAAATGAAGGGAAGACTAAGGGAGGTAGTGGTCAGAAACAAAACTGTCTTTTGAAAAGGGCCTGGATAAAGAGAGAGAAGGATAAACTGAAGAGAATAGGATGGAGGGGAATACACAATAATCACAGCCATGAATGTGAATAGGATGGGCACACCCATGAAATGGAAACTGATAGCAGAAAGGATTAGAAACCAGAATCCAATACTGTCTTTTACAAAAGACATACTTGAAACAGAAAGACACACAGAATTCAAAGATTGAAGGAGAATCTACTATTCTTCAGCTGAAGTAAAAAAGGCAAGAGTAAAAATCATGATCTCAAACAAAGGAAAAGCAAAAATAGACCTAATTAAAGATAACTGGGGAAACTACATTTTTGCTAAATGAACAATGAAGCAATATCAAAAAAATTTACAGCAAGTTTTTTTTTTTTATAAAGGCCTTTTTTTTTCAAATAAATAGATAACCAAGTTAAATTAATAAAATAGGAGCCATTCTCCAATTGAAAATTATATGAAGAAGTAGTTTTCAAAAGAAGAAATTAAATCTATCTATAGTCATATGGTACTATAAATAACTATTAATTAGAGAAATGCAAATCAAAATAAAGCCGTGTGTCATCTCACACATAAAAGAAATTACAAACTCTGAGGGGATTAGAGAAAATAAATATACTAATAAACTTTTGGTGGAGCAGTAACTAATAATTCTAGAAAGCAATTTGGAATTATGTACAAAGAGTGATAAAGCTATGCATACTCTTTAACACAATAATAGGACTACTAAGTCTGTATCCCAAAGAGATCAAAGTAAAAGAAAAAGGGACCTATATGTACAAAAATGTTTAAAGCAACTTTTTATGGTGATAAAGAATTGAGAATTGAGGTCATGTTCATCAGTTGGGGAATGACTAAATAGGTTATGGTATATGATTGTGATGGAGTACAATTGTACTATAAATAATGACTAGAGGAGCAGCTTCAGAAAAAAATCTATGCAAGATTCATGTAAACTGAGGAAAAGTGAAGTGAAAACAATTGGGAGATCATCATGCACAGTAACAGCAATATTTTTTCTTTTTTTTTATTTAGAATATTTTTCCATGGTTACATGATTCATGATACCCCCCCCTTCTTTTTTCTCCCCCCTCCCAAAGCTGACTGGGTTATACATGTATCATTGCTCAAAACCTATTTCGATATTATTAATATTGCAATAGAGTGATCATTTAAAATCACAATCCGCAGTCATATACCCATCGAACTAGGTGAATGATCATATGTTTTTCTACATTTCTGTTTCCACAGTTCTTTCTCTGGATGTGGATAACGTTCTTTCTCATAAATCTCTCAGGGTTCTCCTGGATCATTGCTTTGCTGATAGTAGAAAAGTCCATTACATTCTATTTTATCACAGTGTATCAGTCTCTGTGTACAATGTTCTCCTGGTTCTGCTCCTATCACTCTGCATCAACTCCTGGAGGTCTGTCCAGTTCACATGAAATTCCTCCTGTTCATTAAAATGCAGTGTTTTAATGATGCTCAACTAGGAAAAACTTAAGGACTCTTTTCAATGCAATGATTCAAGATAATTCCAAAGAACTCATGCTTAAAAATGCTATCTACCTCCAGAGAGAGAGCTGATGAACTTTGAATGCAAATTGAAGTATAATTTTCTTACTTTATTTTTTTTTTGCTTTTTTGTGAGATAGTTAATATGGAAATGGGTTTTGTGTGATTTCACATGTATAATTGATACAATTTTGGTTGATTTCTCAGTGGATGGAGAAAAGATAGGAAGGAGAGTAATTCAGAGGTGTCAAACACACAGCCTACAACACTCCCTAGTCTGGAGGAACTAGATAAAATGTGGTTGAGAAATATTTAAGAAAATAAGTAAAACTACATTATATGACATAGATGATGCTGGGGACATAGGTATCTCAGTGGATTAAATACTGGCACTGAAGTCAGGAGAACTTAGGATTCAAATATGCCTGTGAGACCCTGAACAAGACACTTAACTTCATTTCCCTAAGTTACTGATGAGCTAGAGAAAGAAATGCAAATCCTTCCATTATCTTCACCATATGGGGTCATGAAAAGTTGGATACAAATGACTGAAAAAAGTCAGATGAAAAATGACTGAATATCAACAAAGATGTTTAATATGTGCTTTTCTATTAAGTTTAGTGTGATTCCTTATTCTCATTCAATTTACGTTTGACACCACTGAAGTACATAATCACTGGGTGGGCCTGCCAGAGCCAGGTTCTTATTTTTGAATAAAATCAAGTTATTGGGCAAGAGTGATTTCTGCTATTTTCCAACAAGGAATCTACTCTGATCCTGGCCAAATCTTCTGAGGAAATTTTTTGCCTACTTAGATAAGAGTTTTATATCTGGGGGCTTTTCCTAAATGTTTTTCCTTAGTCATTGCTCTGTCACTAGCAGGGATCTTCTATGATTCTACCCTTCAACTGTATCCAGACATGACTGGGCCTTTGACCAAGCTCCAAGAGATTCTAATCACTCATTATTATTTGCTCATTA
Source organism: Gracilinanus agilis (assembly GCF_016433145.1). Classification (NCBI taxonomy): domain Eukaryota; kingdom Metazoa; phylum Chordata; class Mammalia; order Didelphimorphia; family Didelphidae; genus Gracilinanus; species Gracilinanus agilis. Next base: position 117,844,884 of record NC_058132.1, on the reverse strand, counting down.
CTCATGAAATAGGGAAGAAGGGCTTCAAGGGACACTACAGGCATAGAGAAAGCTTCTTCCTCCTACCAGCATGTCTGTGTCTCTTCTTTCTGCCTTTTTCTCTCTATTTTTCTCTTTTGAAAAGCTTTGATTCTAGTCATAGCTAACCCTGACTCTTCAACTGTTTCTTATCTTATTTTAGTAAAAGAAACTGAGTTTTCTCTCCTCCCTATTCTCTTTACTAAACAATTGGTATAGAAAGCAAAAAAAAAAAAATTAAGTCCCTGCTCTCAAGGAGCTCATAATTTAGTGGTCTATTGGTCAGTTCTCATTTCCCACCAAAATGTTTAAAAAATTCCATTGACATCATGGAATTATATTTTGATTTGCTTATGAATTGAATTTAAGTGAGGTAGATATTTCTTCAGTCATCGTCCTCACTTTTCTTTTAGAGTCATTTAACTCTAGTGGCAAAACCAAAGGCAGGACAGCTGACAATGGCCTTGGATGCACTGGCCTCTTCAATGTCTGTTTGAGCTCTCAATGCTCCATAGTACCTACTTCCATCATTTTCATGGCCATTGGAACAAATTATTATCTTATCTGCCTTGTTCTTATCTTATTCTTATCTGTTCTATTATATATATTATATTATATTATCTTGTTCTTATCTGTCCATTCTGGCAGGGATGAGTGGGTGGGATACAAAGAAGACACACTTAGATCACAGTATTTTTTCCAAGCGCTCTTCTGTTTCTTTGACATAAATTCACAAATCCTACCTACCAATCATATACAACAAATGCAAGGATAAAATAAAGATTTCCCAAGAAACTAGAATGAGAAATAACAAGATATGACCAGATCACTGTCCAGACAGAGAGAACAGAATGCTGCTATAGGCCACTGAAGTGATAGAGGAGAAAACAATAATCAAGATCTATGTTGATTATAACAAAGATATGGCCATAGATCTAGGAAAGCTGGAGAGAAAGAAAAATTCCTCTGCACACTTCCTAGCATTCTTGATCTGGTCAAGTCATGTGTAAACAACCCAGCAAAAATGGTCTCCTCCTTCCATTAGATGGCAGCTGGGAGGAATCATGAATAGACCACTGAACTTGGAGTCTTTAAGACATGAGTTGAGATCCTCCTGCCTCAGGCACCTACTAGCTGTGTGACCTTAGATAAAATCTCTCCCAACTTCAATTTTCTTACCTTTAAAATCAGTATAAAAATAGCAACTGTAAAGTGCCATATAAATTCTGGTTATTTTCATTAATATTATTACTAAGTCTTCAGCTATATTCTCAGTTTCAGGCCAGATCTAATGGTCATTCATTCCATTTTTAGTGTTGCCTCCTTTTACAGGACATAATAGAAAAGACCCTCTTTTTTCAGCCAGGAGCTGAGCTAGCATAGAAAGCATAATTAAACATTCTAATAAATAGCTAGATAGGATCATGGTATCAATTCTTAATTATGAAATCAAGAAAATGCAAACACTTTAGGATTCCCATCCAAGAAGTGGTGTGAAGATAGTAATTAGCCACAATAAGCTTGTAAGTAAGATTTCCAATAGGGGAGGACAATGGTGATATTAACTTGACCTCAGAATTGTACATGTCATTTTCTGTACCTCTGAAAGCAATCCACTTTTTCTTGGCAGACTTTTCTAAGGAGTATTTCCTTTTGGGGTCCCTATATTCATCCCATTATATTCCCTGGTGGAAATGGCTTCCAGAATACTATTCATCTTGTGTAAGACTGCAGAATCAAAAAATATAGTGTCTTGGGGCATTCCATCCAAAGAAGTTTGCACCAATCACATATTGCCTTCGATTATAGTTATCTGTGTCCTTTTCTTTGTTAATCCACCAGACTGGTGCTCCTTTCGGCAGAGACTGTAGCTTTTCATTTATTTATATTCCCACTGTGTATTGTACATAGCATATATTTAATAAGTATCTGCTCAATTAATTATTTTCCTGAAGCTATTTAGGCAGCTTTTCTTCATCCATTTGGATCATGATTTTCTCAAAAAAGCTGTTTTGGAAATTAGTTACATATTCAGTAAGTATTAGTAACAATTCAGGACAGATGTGTGGTATATTGAAGAACTGTTTACAATGGCACTATGATCAGAAGACCTGAGTTCATTTGCTGTCTATTCCACTTGTTAGCTGTGTGACCATGAGAAATTTAACATCTACAAAACTCTGTTTATTAATCTGCAATGTGGGGAGAATAAAATTTACACTAATTGTAATAGTAGCTAGTCATTGCTTTAGATCTGCAAAACACTTCGCAACTATTATCTTTTTTTATTCCAACAGCAACTTAAGGGGAAGTAGATACAATTATTCCCACTTTTATGATGAGGAAACTGTGTCAGAGATTAAGTGACTTGTCCAACTAGTAATTTCTGAGGCCAGATTTAAACTCAGATCTTTCCAACTCCAGGTTCAACAATCTATCCACTGAGCTACCTTGAATTCAGCAAATTGTTAAATATTATATAAATATGAGCTATAATAATTATTACTGTTATTCCCAAGTAAAAACACCGAATTCCTTATATTTTTAAGACTTCTTTCTTTCTTTTAAAATGTTTATTGTTTTTATCCTCATGTCATAGTTTCTTAAAAACTTATTTCCAAATCCCCTATTTCATCTTCTCTTATAATATCAAAATATAGAAATGGATCTGGGATCTCAGATTTTGACACTTTCATTCATGAAGCCACTTGCTACCCCGACAGTACACACCTATCTTATGAAACTTTTATCCATGCCCTTCTAAAAGTTTGCCACAAGGGTTCTATACATTTTATTGGAAGCTTTTCTCACTCAATCCAGATATATACTAGTAGAATACTTGAACTGATCAACTGTTAATTAACCCTCATCTTCATCACGTGACCAACCCACCTTCCTTCTTGATCTTATATTTCCCTAACAATATTTTTTGTTCCAGGTCTTTTTAAAAAAAATTTTAAACCCTTACCTTCTGTCTTAGAATCAATACAGTTTTTTTGGTTTTAAGGCAGAAGAGCAGTAAGGACTAGGCAATGAGGGAGTTAAGTGACTTGCCCAGGGTCACACAACTAGGAAGTGTCTGAGGCCAGATTTGTACCTAGGACCTCTCATCTCTATGCCTGGCTCTCAATACACTGAGCCATCCAGCTGCCTTCTGTTCCAGATCTTTTTCAAAGTTCCTTATTAATATCCTGTAGCCTGCTTTTACCTACTAGGTTTGTCTGTCTGTCTATGTCTCTGTCTCTGTCTCTACTTCTATTTCTCTCTCCACATATACACCCAAATATATATAATAGAATACATGTTACACACACACACACACACACACACACACACACACACACATATATATGCTTTTTAAGTTCTTTAGGGACTATTGTGTTCCATACCACTAAGGAACCTCCTCTTTACCACCGCATATTAAAGAAAAAAATTCAACAATATCTGCTGAAACAGCGATCACAGTGATAAAGTTTATGAACTTTCTATTTTCATAATCCCCAAACTAGTGGGTTGAGGGAGACACAGAAATGAAAATTTTCTATGATTCTATTTTAGACTATCCAATCAACCAAATTATTTTTTTTATTTTAATGAATAAAATATTTTTGAGTTGGAAAAATTTCTAAAACTTTTAAAATAAATGTAGGATCATTCAGTTAGCATTTAGAAGAGACCTCAGAAGTCACCTAGTCATTTCCCTTCCTTTACTGATGACACAATTGAAGTCCAGAAGTAAAGTGACTCATCCAAGATCTCACATATAATAAATGGCAGAGTCAGTATGTGAACTTAGGGACAAGTTTTATCCCTTCATATTTCTAATTATACCATGCTGTTTTATTTTATTTTGGTTTTATGGCAGTTGTTAATTTTGTTCTTTCCATTTATATCACAATAGATATTTTATATGCCTTTTTCCTAGTTCTGCTTACTTTATTTTGAATCATTTCATATACCTGCCTATTCATGCACATCCCTGTATCCTTCATCTCCATCATTTCTTAAGGCACAATAATATTCAATAATATACCCTTACATTCATATGCCACAAATTATTTAGCCATTCCCCAACTGAAAGACATTTATTTTGTTTGCAGTTCTTTGTTACTACCAAAAAAAAGCTGATATAATTATGTTGGAGAATATGGGACTTCTCTTTTTAATTTTTTAACTTTAAGTTTAACTTAACTTGGGCCATATGTCCATTAGCAGGATATCTAGATGAAAAGATACCAACAATTTAAGTCATTTTTTCAGTAAAATTCAAGATAAGTTCTCCAAACAATTGGAAAATTCCCAGCTCCACCTAACAGTCAATTGATGTAGGCATCTTTCCACAACCTCTCTAACATTAACCATTCCCAAATTTTGTCATCTTTTCTAATTTGTTGAGTGCAAGGTACAATTAGTGATTGAAGCATGGTTATTAATTATAATTTTTCTTTCAAGAGTTGTTTACAATCTCTCTTGACCATGGGGTGATGGTTCCTGGTACTATATATCTTTGTTAGTTCCTAAATCAGATAAGATGGCAAAGGGAAAACATTTTCAATTTGGGGAAAAAAGGAATTAAAATATTGAAAGAAAAAACAGTCCCAAGTAATCTACATTTAACAGTGTCCTAGTTCTCTCATGTTTCATCTGTGTGGGCAGATATGTAGGAGAGAGAACTATCTACATCCAAACCTATGTAAAAGAGGGAGAAGGGCTACACAGAATCAACATGTGCTTGATTCTTTAGGTCAGCAGCTTGGCAGAAGGAGGATGGGGGCTGACCCTTGCTTGGCAACAGATAAGATGCTGTTATTTAATTTTGAGGAAATGTGAGCACGCTAATGAGGAAAGATTTAAATCTCCCTCACCTCCCACTAGCATGAGTCGTCACCATGGGCAAGAGACTGTACATTTAGGCATTCCAGAAGCCCAGACTGTTCTGAAATATTTCTCTCCTAGGCCTGCCTAGGGTCTGAAATTTCATTATTAGAAAGTCATTTCAGGGGCCTTACGGCTAAGAATCCACTATTAAAAGGAAATATTGAAGGGAAGGGTAACTCCACTATAATATGGTTTGCAAAACTCCTGGGAAGGAAAAAGAGCAGGAGAAGGGAGCTGACAGAATATTTGGGAAAATACAAGTAACTGCTGATTCCACAGTTTCATCCAAGGTAGAGCCTCTGGCTTCAGTGTCTTGATAAGCAGACCTAATATTCATTGGGACTCTGCTTTCCTGGTTTCCCAGAATTCCATTTCCAGACAACTCAAATTTCACTTCTGCAATAGATAACTGTACTTTTTATCCTGTAATTTTCTTTTGGCATCACTGAAAGGCTCCTAAGAGTGAAGATTCGGGCAGTGATCAACCAGAATATTAGCATTCATTGTACATTGTTACCCATACATAACCCAAGGAAGTTGCCAAATATAACAAACCTATTCATTTTAAAATGATTTATGAATCTCTTGTTTTCCCTTAGTATTGTTAATTCAGACACCTTAAAACTGCAACCAGTTTTGTAAAACAAAGTACAAATGATACAAAACCTAAATGCTGAAGGAGATAGGAAAATCTGATTTTCTAGTCTGACAGGGATCATTTCAGCTACCTGATTTATTACAGTAATGAAGCAAAAACACTAAGTTTTTATTCATTAATTTCAAAAGATATAATTCATTCATTAGTAAACTCCTACAAAGAATAAAACTTCATATAAACAAACATTTTATCAACATAAATACTTTTCCATCAAGCAAAATAAAATGCAATATAATATATTGTTTTAAAATGGAATAATGAATAATAAAAGAGAAACAAGAAAGTTGGACCTGTTGACATTAGGATCATTTGGTGTTATATTTTCCAAACCCCTCACTTTACAGATGAAGAAACTGAGTCCCATAGGAAGGAATCGGTTTGTCCAAGGTCCTACAGGTAGTTAATAGCCAAACCAAGATTTAAATCCAACTCTTTCAACTCCAAAATCATTGCTCTCTCTATAATATCACCCAGAATCCCATTTCCAGACAACTCAAATTTCACTTCTGCAATAGATAGTTATAGTACTTTTTATCCTGTAATTTTCTTTTGGTATCACTGACAGGCTCCTGGGAGTGAAGATTCGGGCAGTGATCAACCAGGATATTAGCATTCATTGCAACTAACACATAGTTCGCTAATTAAAAGTGACATTTCACTATGCTTCTTTGAACGTATGTTTCTGCTTTTCTTTTCAAGCATTTGAAAGTTCATTGCCTTGCAAGTATATTTTTCATGTATCTGGTTACCAAATTAATCACACATAATCACATTATCAAAACGGATGTGAGATGCTTAAGTTTGTAACTTCTTACAAGTCCAAGAAAGGTAGTTTTAGGGTGGAATATCAGTCCTCCTTCTGGACAAACCATCACAGCCATATTCTGGGGAATAATATCCTATGGAGAAGCCAGCCATCTCCACCGGCACCCCCAACTAGTTGCTAACCAATTGCTACTCACATAGCTTGGAAGCCAGCCTAGCTGAACCAGAAAAGCATTCTGAGAGGCAAAAAAACAACAACAAATACCAGGCAAGTCAGAATACCACCACCATCTTAATTAAACACCTTCTCCTCTTAAGACTCCAATGGAAACAAGTCTAGACACTGAACCCAAGAGCCTTAGAAATAGTAATGCTTCCATTCTAGTCTCTGTTTCTAATATTCTGGCAAGTTACCCTTGTGGAGATGCTTCCTGGCAACTCCTTCTGGAGGTGCTACAGTCATAGCTACAAAAAACTCAGAAAAGAAAGTTCTTGCCACAAAGACCTTGCCATAGTCAAATGGTTCTACATCTGAAGTGTATATGATTTTGTGATGGAAATTACATTAAGCAAGAGTCAGATTTACCATTTGCTTTGCCATTGCACCTGAAGGACAATGGGACCTTTCCATCTGACTTGCAGCTAAAATCTCCCATATCTAAAGAACACTAACCACATTCAGAGGAAAAACTGCAGGAGTGGAAACACAGAAGAAAAACAACCGCTTAAACACATGGGTTGATGCGGACATGGTTGGGGATGTAGACCCGAAACGACCACACCAATGCACACATCAATAATATGGAAATGTCTCGATTGATCACACATGTTAAAACTAGTGAAAATGTGCATTGGATGTTGGGGGGGTGGTGAAGGAGAAAGTAAAAACAAGAATCATGTATCCATGGAAAATTTTTCTAAAAAAATAAAATATTTAAATTAAAAAAAAAAGTCAAATGTACTCTTGGTAAATACCAGTGGGCTTCACATGAGATATTTAATTTGATTCTCACAAAGATCTTGTGAAATAAATGCCTAACAACAACAGTAAAAGAAAAGAAAATATTCAAATACATATATAATATATAATACTTGTAGACCTCTTTCTTGTGATTAGGGCTATCTTTATGTCTCTCTTCAAATTCTGATTGACCTTTATAATTTTGTTACATTAAATTTGAATTTTTTGTGGTAAAAAATAAATAAAATAAAATCTCCCATATCATTGCTTCTCTGCCTTTTGGCTAAGATCATGTGTGAAATCTCCCACATATATATTGTCTCCCCTCTTGAAATATGAGCTCATTGAGGGCAGGGAACTGTCATTTGTCAATTTGTTTACCACAGTACTTTGCATATAGTAAGCACTTAATCTTCATTTGAGAGTGAGGACTCTAAAAGAGGATTTAGTGTAAGAAAGAAAGAAAATTCTTAATGAAAAACAGTGAGGAAGAAAGTGAGGGAGAAATTTAAAGAGAATGATGTAGCTTCATAGAGAGGACATCAGTCGGCTCAAATTGTAAAAAGATAAACAAAAGAGATGTATACCAAGGTAATTACCTCAGGATGATACAAAAGAAGGGAAAGATTCAATATGCATGATGTCAAGAATACTAAAGTCCAATAAAAGCTAAGATTTAGAATGTATGAAAAATGAAAAAAGGCTGTTTTAAAGGTATTTTGGAGAAAAGAGGAAAAATGAAAGATGTAAGACCATTTCTTATAGTGGACAGGACAATAAGAATAGGCATTCAGGATAAAGTAAAACTATTAGTCTCCCATGTTACAACTCTGTTTTTTACTAATGAAGATTATCTTCATAATAGGAAGAAAAGAACAAAAATAGTTGGCAAGGAACTGCAAACTAAAATAAGTTAGGAGATGGTAAGAAAACAAAATCTAGACATACTCACTGAGTTCAAGTTACGTTGAATGATTAATTAAATCCTAGCATAATAATGAACTTGTGGATATGATTAGTAAACCACTATTCTGTTGTGTCACTGGTTATAGACACAAATCTCAATTTGTAAAAGAGGGGGGGAAAGTATATTTTTCATAGTATAGATGGTTAATATTTAGTTTTTATAACAATTTCTGGAAAAATATTTGTGTTATAAAAGGAATGTTTTATATTTAGAAGGCAAAATAATTATCACCAAAAATTTGAGTTCATTAAAGTAAATCAGCAATGATACAAAACTAATAAGATGACATTTTATAAAAAATAAATATAAGGGGCAGCTAGGGGGTTCAGAGGATTGAGAGGTAGGCCAAGAGATAGAAGACTCTAGATTCAAATTTGGCCTTAGATGCTCCCTAGCTATGTGACTCTGGGCAACTTACTTAACCCCCATTGTCCCGCTCTTACTGATTTTCTACATTAAAACCAATACACAATATTTATTCTATGACAGAAGGCAAAGGTTTTTTTTAAATAATAATAAACAAAAACAAAGTTATTACTCTTTGCAAATGTATGATGGTATTCATAGAGAATCCCAGAGAATCAACCAAAAAAGTAATTGAAATAAATAACAACCTTAGCAAAGTTGCAGAATAAAATAAACCCACATAAACCATCAGCATTTCTTTCTACTACTAATAAAGCCCAACAGCAAGAGATAGAGAGAGAAATCCTATTTAAAATATCTGCAGATAATATAAAATCCCTGGGAATCTACCTCCCAAGACAAACCCAGGAATTATATGGTCACAATCACAAAACACTTTTTACACAAATCAAGTCAGATCTAAATAATTGGGAAAAAACTTTAATTGCTCATGGCTAGTCTGAGCAAATATAATAAAAATGATAATTATATATTAATTGATTTTTTTATTCAGTGCCGTACCAAACTAAAAAAACACTGTGGCAGAAACTAAGCATAGAACAACATCTCACACTGTTGTGAGGAAGATAACCCTCCATTACAATACCAAGGTAAAGTCAAAATGAATACATGATTTAAAAATCAAAGGTGATACCATAAACAAATTAAGAGAACATGAAATAATTTACCTATCAGACCTATGGATAAAGGAAGAGTTTATGTCCAAACAAGACAAAGAGAATATTATGAGATGTAAAATAGATAATTTTTATTACATTAAATTAAAAAGTTTGCACAAATAAAAACCAATGCAACTCAAATTAAAAGACAACTAGGAAAAATAATTTTAGTATCTCTAACAAAGGCCTCGTTTCTCACATATGTGGAAAACTGAATCGAATCTATAGGAATACAAAGCATTTCCCAACTGTCAATTGGTCAAAAGAGATGAAAATCAACTCTTAAATGAAGAAATTAAATTATCTTTGGCCATGTGAAAAAATGCTCCAAATCATTATTAATTAGAGAAATGTAAATAAACAACTGTGAGGTACCTCCTCAAACCTATCAGCCTGGCCAATATGACAAAAAATAGAAAATGATAAATGTTGGAAGGGATAAGTAAAACTTGGGACACTAATAAACTATTGGTGGAGCTATGAACTAATACAACCATTCTGGAGAGCAATCTGGAGCCATGCCCAAAGAGCCGCAAAACAGTCCATAACTTTTGACCCAGCAAAAAAACTAGATCTGCATCCCAAAGAATTAAAGATAGGGAAAGAGAACCCACTTGTATAAAGCTATTTATAGCAGCTATGTGTTTTATGGTGGCAAAAAACTGAAAACTGAACAAGTTGTGGTATATGCTTGTAATGGAATACTATCGTGTCATAAGAAATAACAAACAAGATAATCACAAAAAGAAAAACCTGGAAAGACTTATATGAAGTGAGCAGAGTGCTGTATACAGTAAGAACAATAATATATGATCAACTGTGAATGATTTAACTATTATCAACAAGGCAAGGGTCCAAGACAACTACAAATGGACTCATGATGAAAAAGGCTATGCGTCACCATACATGGAATGGACAGAGTCCAAACGCAGATTGTAGTGCAAACAACATGTGTATTCTTTCACATGACAAACATGGAAATATATATATATATATATACACACATATATGTATATATATATATAATGACAACATACGTACAAGCTGTATCATATTATCTGTCTTTTGGGGATGAGAGAAAAATGAAAAGGAGGGAGAGGATATGGATTGCAAAATTTCATAAAAATTATTGTAAAACATTATATTGATATGTAATATAGAAAAATAAGCAGAACTGAAAAAAATAAATGTAAAGGGTAATATCTAATAAGTTTAGGGAGTATACAACCAGAAATCATTTTACACAAAAATATCTAATGATCTAATGATCTTAGTTGACTCCCAAATAAATATGAATCATCAGTATAATTTTTTACCCAAAAAAGATAGTCCTATCATTATGTCATATTATAGTAATAGTACAATGTTTTACTGTATGCTAATCTATTCTGTTAACATCAAGATGCTATGTTTAGGTCTAAAGACCATATTATCAGAAGAATGCTGAAAAAATGTTGCCTATAAAAAGGAAGGTGATTAGGCTGGTATATTAATTTAAAACAGTGCCACAGCAAAATGAGTTGAAAGGCTTGAAGATGTTTAGCCTAAGAAGAGTATACTTCAGTGATCATTATCACTCTCTCCATATATCTGAATGATTGTGAGTGGGAAATAATATGCTGATTTTTCTTGGCCTGAAAATATATAATAAGGACCAATTAATGGAAATTACAAGAATAAAAGTTTTGGTTCAATAAAAGAAAAATATTTCTAATTAATAGAGTTATCAAAATTTGAATAGGCTGCCTTAGGAGGTAGTGAGTCTCCATCATGAGAGGTCTTCCTTCAGATAAAGATTGAATGATCATTTTCTTGGAGATATTATAAAAGGTATTCATATTTAAATGGAGATTGGACCTTCTCAGATTTCTTTTCAGTCTAAGATCCAAAGATTTTGTGAGTCTATAAATAAAACTTCCTAACCCTTGAAGCTGATAGAAGATGCTCTGAACTACCTCATGAGTTTGTGACCACGTTGTGTCCATAAAGTATATAAAGTACCCTTTTCCATTTGTGTATTTAGTATATGGAACTCATTATTAGGTCAATCAGTTAGAGGGAAAGACTTCTACAGACCCTTCCAGGTCTCCTATTCCTTGATTCTATGATCTCATTGGACATGCAAGGTGTAGGCAGAAAAGGAACAAATGAACCAAACACTAAAGAACTGAATCTCCCACATGCACAGTATATATTTCAGGCACCAACCACCCACATGGCTTTCCTTTTCTCAGTCTTATTCACATCTCTGGACCTGTCAGAGAACATACTGTCCAATATGCTTAGTGAGAATTATAAAATAAAGTCCTTTGAGTTTTGTTTTTTTAAAAAAATACATTTTCAGTTAGAAGATGGTGAACAATAATGACCTTGAAGATCTTTTCTGACTCAATCTTTATCTATTCTAAGGGGGATATGATATTGCAATAAAAGATGAGGACCACTGAAGGTTTCGCTAAATTTATCTAATCAGCAAACTACTATAGTAAATGTTACGTATATGCCTAGCATTATGCTCAGACTAATAATAGTGATATTTCATGTACATGTGACTTCTTGAGGATTACAAAGCACTTAATATGCATTGTCCCCTTGTACTTTTATGAGACCCTTATGAGATAAATAGTGTTTCTATCTTCATTTTTAAAACATGGAAATGGATGTTTAGAGAGGCTAAATGACTCACATAGTCACAGCTAGTAAATGCATAAAATGGAATTTAAGCACAGGTCTTGAGTATTCCATCTATATGTCATAAAATACACCCCCTTTTAAAGAAGAACACTGTCTTATAATGGAGATTATGTAGGAATACTAATCTTTTAAAAGTTAAATGTAATTAATACAAACTGCTCAATTAACATTATCATCATGCTTTATTTTTAATTTTTCATATATTGTATTAATTTCTTTATGTTAAGGAGATTTATTGTTTATTCCTGTATCTGGGATCTGAGTGAGAGATGCCTTTTAGTCTGCTACTTTTTTCATTTTCTTCATCCATAAGAATCCCAAAGAATGTCTTCCTTTTTAACAGAATTTGATTAATGAATGAAAGAGACAAGGGTTCTTTTCTGACCTATGAGATATGTCCACTTGTAGGGTTGGGAAAGGGCAAACAGATTCTGAGACCACGTTTTATTTAGCTACTATCAATTAAAGATGTCTTGGGATGGCCAATGGAAGGGCTGAATAATGAGCTCCTAAAAATCTACTTTATTAGACTCCCTCGTTGGGAGAGAGCCATGGAAACCTAAATCATTGTATTGGTTATGATTCTGTCCTAACCAATAAACTTGATATAACCAGTAAATTTATATTCTTACGCAAAAATCAGTCTCTTGAGAAAATTTTAATTTTAACAATCATCAATAGTAGTAGCATTGGTGGTGGTGGTGGTAGTAGTTAGCAGAAGTAGCAGTAGTAGTATTTCCTTATTTCTTGAATCACTTGGGCTGTCATTGCATCAAGTGCCTTTTGTGTGAAAGATAAAAACTGCTCAAGACTTCAACTGTTACTAGGTCCGTGACCTAGGTTTTGTTACCTCATGTTTCTGCCTCTATTTCCTCTGCACTAGGGGGCTCAACTAGATGTTCTCTAAGTCCCTTCCAGATTTGAAACTATTATCATGTGACTATGTTTGATGTGAAAGTAAAGTGCAATGGACATTGGCTCAAGTTAGCATTTAATCTGAAGTATATGGTCATTGCCCTTTTGGGGACTGAAACTTAAAAGGAAACTCTCTATTTTGAGACAAGAATACTCTGCTTCCTTGGAGACCAGAAAGGAAGGTGAGCCAATAAAATAAAGTAGGACAATTGATTGTTATGCATCCCAGAGGAATCCCAGGGGCCAATGCAGGGCAGAGTGGGCTGGGTGAGAACAATTTTCAGTGATGCTCACTTAGTTTCACAGGATGGAACAAATAGTTTTGGTAGAGTTTATGCCTTCGCTGCCTCAAGGACTGAGTTTCCTCTTTCCTCTTCCTCCTCTGCAGATAAGACCATATGACTAAGTAATAGAACTGAAGAGATAGCCTAGGCTTTCTGCCTGCCCATTCCTTTAATATATCAGACAGCATTTGAATGTTCCTGTTTATGTTCGAATGGGAGGATCTAAAGATGCATGACTCATAGTCATAATTTAGAGATCTGGTTTTGAAATGTGTTCCTTCATTTTTAATCATTTCTAGGAACTTTCTTGCTATAGGAATAATATCTGTCTGGTTTGTTAAACTGTTTATCCATATCCATTGACTTTTAAAGAGTCTATAAACTTCATGTTCTGGTGTGGGGTTGAATTTGTAATCTACTTTCATGATAACAGAATCACATGTCCTAGATGTCTTGAAGTCCTTGATAACTAATTTGCAATCTTCAGATCATTTAACCATGCCAAATTACAGGAGCACATCCTTGTACCTTCTAATTAATATTTCATTAACCACACTGCAGGCTTTTGTTTATGATTTACAAGATGAAGGCTACAGGGCCAATAGAAGCTTACAAATAAAATGTGTTACCAGCAGAAATACTGGTTAAAAAGAAGCAAGTTCCTGACATTCAGAACATTAAAGCAAAAATTTAATAAAAAGACAAAAGTTTGAGTCCTAAAGGTTTAGAATGGACTCCATTAAATCTAGAAAATTAGTTGGATGCTTGAAGAAATGTGTGGTTTTGTAGGTGAAGATATTCCTTCCACTAAAGCAGATCAGAGTCCCTCTAACCTAATCCTGGGAGATGAAATTCTTTTCCTAATCTTTCCATAAATCTTTCCCAAAGATCCACTGCTCTGTTTCATTTAACCTTCAAGAAATTGGGGTTATCTCTGTCACGTTATGCATAAATTGCTCCCCTTCAGGTAAAAAACATGGATGTTAGAGCACTGGATTTAGAATCAGGAAGACCTGAGTTCATATCCTGCCTTAGAAGTAAAAAATTACATTATAATGAACAAGTCAATTAACCTCTCTATGCCTCAGCTTCGTTATCTGTAAAATAAGGAGGTTGGATTCAATGACTCATTCCAGCTCTAAATCTATGATTCAATTGTAATGGTGGGATTTTATTTTAAGACATTTTGAGTTATTGATATGCCTTTGTCAGATTAGAAAAATCAATCAATCAGAACTCTGAGTTAGGTGTGACTAGGGCCTACACATCTCTATTGAATCTATCAATCAATTATAGGCTTTATATTAACTTTGAAGCTTCTTTATCCATGTAGAAGTCCTTAAACACCATTAGATAAAATGTTAAGAAGTTGCCCAGGAAGTATCTAGAATCGGGTGAGGAAACTTCATCACACCCTAACAGTCATCGATAAAATAATAAGCCAGTTTAGAACAAAAAGAGTCAAGCATCTGGCACCTTAGTGGGGGGAATCTTCCAGTGAAGTTCTTGAGAAGGAACAATTTGAATTAGGGAAGGAGAAAAGGAGAGCCCTAATCCTTTCCTTTGTCTCAGTTTTAGTCTCAAATTCTTCTCATCTCCTTGTCACCAAAGGACCTCCATAACATCAAAGTGTTTGAATTTTTTATTGGGGCAACAGCTGCTTGTGGCATTTCCTACCCTGTGTGACATAGATATTACTATTTTATAGTCATTTTACAAATGAAAAAAATGAAGAACAGTGAGATTAAATGATTTACCAAGTGTTATGTAGCTAGTAATTATCAGGAGCAGGATTTAAATTTAGATCTACCTACCTATATTCCCAATGTTATGTACATTGAATCATCTAACTGTGACATACAATCTCTTCATTTCAGGGCCATTGTGAGGATCAAATAGATAGCATATGGAAAAGACTTTACCAAACTTTCAGCACTATGTAAATTCTAATAATTATTATTATAATTGTGGCTGAAGAAAGGAGATCACCCTCCTAATTTCTTTTTATTCTGTATGAATGATATGGTCTCTGACAGACCCAACATCACTTTGCTCTGGCCTTCAGGGGCTAATGTTGATTAAAATCAAGGTACAGAGAGCTCTCTGAAGTGGTACTGAGAAGTTAATAGAAGGAGGAAAATGTCAGTCAATAAACATTTATTAGGTACCTGCTATATACCAGGCATTTTGCTAAAAAAAGGATGAATCAACAAGTATTTTTTAATGACCTAAACATGTTAGGTACAGTGATAAAAACAAAAAAAAATAATATTCTCTACTCTCAATCAGCTGACATTCTGTTTTTTTATTTTAATTTTTTTTAGCAAATTACCTGACCATCTACTTCCCTAAGATATCTTAAGTTCTCCAAAGAGACATTTACATCCCTCCCTCAATCATCAGCTCTCAACTTAATCATCTGTTTTCTTCCTTCAATCACAAAGGAAGAATCATTCCTCATTGAGGTTAATCTTTCTCCTCATTCCCTTGATTTATTCTTATCCTGCCTTCTTCAGGACCCTTCTTTAGCAATTGTTTCCTTTTCATCAAAAATCTCCAATTTCTACTTTCCATTTGCCTGAAATGTGTTTCAGGTCTCCTCAATCCTACATGTTATCCCTGGACCCTTAGGGAAAATAGGCAAATATTAAGCATCTACTATGTGCCAGGCACTATGCTAAGTACTTTATAAATATTTCATTTAATCCTAACAACAACTCTGAGAGATAGGTGCTTTTATTTCCTCTACTTTACAGGTCAAGAAAATGTATCAGATAGAGGGTAAATTATTTTCCCAGGATCATACAACTAGTAAGCCTGGATTTCAACTCAGGCCCTGACTCCAGGCCCAGTGCTCTATTATTCACTGTGCTACTTAGTTGTATCTGGTAGTATATAGCTGCCTTATACTCCATGACCCTACTGAAACTGTTTTCTCTAAGGTCATATAACAGATTTCCATTTCATCAGATTCAATAGAAGTTTTTCAGTCCTTATCATGCTTTAACTCTCTGTAGCATTTGACTCTACTACCAGGATTCTTCCTTTGTGATGTCCCTTGGCTTCATAGACAGCACACTCTCCTGGTTCTCTGTGTACCTTTCAAATTAATCCTTTTCTTTTTCCTTCTGGTTCTTCATATTTCTCTAGAACAGTTTAGATGGATGTTCTCTAAGGCCTTATTGTTGGGCTTCTTTTAATCTACTTCCCTTTTCCAATTGTATTAATTCCACTTAGCTTCAACTAATACCCCATTATAGATGGCTTCCAATTCTATATTTTCCATCCCTGACTTCCTATCTACTTCACTTCTCATCTGATCATCAAACTCAAAATGTTCAAACCTGAGTTTATATTCTTTCTTCCTAAAACTATTTCTGCTGTTTCTAATTTCACTATTTTTTCGGTGGTCCCAGAACTGTCCTAAATTGGAAAATCTGTCCTTTTTATTTTACCTTCTTCCTCCCCTCTCAATCAGTATGACTGAGTACTATCAATTTCACCTCTGAACATCTCTAAAATCTGATCATTTCTCTCTATTCCAACTATGCTATTTAGACCCTTATTATCACTCACCTGGACTATTGGAATAGCCTCAAAAATCTTTCTTCTTCCATTGCCCCAGCTCTATCCATCCTTTACAATGCTGACAATCTCCTTTACTTGGTATTTAAAGACTTCCACAATTTGACCCTCCTCTACCCTTCTAGCCTTGTCATATACTCTGCAGAGTATCTATAGAGATTGTTTTCTATTACCTGAGCATTCCCTGAATTTTTCTTCCTTTGGATCTACATTCATTCAGTTCTTTCTGCTCAGAATTTTGTCCTTTGAATTAGAGGTAAAAGCAAAAAGCTACATGAAAATGAAAAGTGAGGAATGGGGAGTGGGAAAAATCCAAAAGATTGTTATGAAAGAGGCAGAATTTGAGTTGTAATTCCAAGAAGAAAAGGGAAAGATAAGTCATTCCTTTTGGAATTGCAACTCAAAGACTATCTCTTCCAGGAAACCTGGATTTTTAAAGTTACCAATCTCTCTGTCTCTCTCTGTGTCTCTGTCTTTCTCTCTCTGTCTCTCTCTGTCTCTCTCTGTCTCTCTCTCTCTCTCTCTCTCTCTCTCTCTCTCTCTCTGTCTCTGTCTCTCTTTCTGTCTCTCTGTGTCTCTCTCTCTCTTTCTCTCTCTCTCTGTGTCTCTCTCTTTCTCCCCTGATGTATCTCTTTGCTTATGTGTCTTATCTAATTACTGTGTATAGAGATAGTGATGGAGAATGGACTGAAACTCCTACTAATGTAGGTGTTATCTTCTCTGCACCTTATATTCAGACATTCTGACTATTAGTGCCTATCTATGGCACAGAGAAATTAAACAACTTGCCCAGTCATAGTCAGTATATTAAAGGGGCAAAACTTAAATACAGGTATTCCTGACTAGAGGCCAGCTCTGTTCACTGTCTCTCTACTTATAGTGCACTATTTTATATTTTACATTTTATTCGTATATATCATTTCTCTTCATAGATTGTAAACTCCATGAAGATAGAAGCTAGATTTTAATCTAAACTTAATATCTTTCTAATTGCTTACCCAGCATTGTACTCTACACACAGTAGACATTTAATAAATGTTCATTTATTTGAAGCCATACTTTAAAGTAGCTTTACATATGACAGTGGTTCCTTAAATTGATAGAAAAAAGGAAAAAAAATCATGCTACTCTTACTTTGGAATTAATTCCCTCTGTTTTGTTTGAGAGCTGAAGAAATTTTGAAACTGTTGAATCTGAAATGTTCAAACTTGAGCTCCAGAATGGCCCATCTTTTTTAAAATATTGATTATATATGTATATGTATATGTATATATATACACACACATATATATGAGTGGTTAGACTNGCACTATTTTATATTTTACATTTTATTCGTATATATCATTTCTCTTCATAGATTGTAAACTCCATGAAGATAGAAGCTAGATTTTAATCTAAACTTAATATCTTTCTAATTGCTTACCCAGCATTGTACTCTACACACAGTAGACATTTAATAAATGTTCATTTATTTGAAGCCATACTTTAAAGTAGCTTTACATATGACAGTGGTTCCTTAAATTGATAGAAAAAAGGAAAAAAAATCATGCTACTCTTACTTTGGAATTAATTCCCTCTGTTTTGTTTGAGAGCTGAAGAAATTTTGAAACTGTTGAATCTGAAATGTTGAAACTTGAGCTCCAGAATGGCCCATCTTTTTAAAAATATTTATTATATATGTATATGTATATGTATATGTATATACATACACATATATATATATGAGTGGTTAGACTATATATATATATATGTATTTGGACATATATATATATATATGTATATGTACATATATATATATGTATTTGGAGGTTAAGTGACTTGCCCGGGATCACACAGTCTGGAAGTGTCTGAGGCCACATCTGAACCCAGAACCTCCCATCTCCAGGTCTGGCTATCTATCTACTGAGCCATCCAGCTGCCCCCAAAGTAGTCCATCTTTAATGGTACCCAGTCCCATGACTGGATTGCCTGGTTTCATTTCTAACTCGTAGGGCTCTTGTCTAATTGGTTATAAGGTTTTGCATAGACTTTTAATGAAGTATCTGAGGCACAACATAGGAATTAGAACCAGATTCCCTAGTGTTGGGCATTTGTGGCTTGCCTCTTGCCAAATAGGCTTCACTAGACTGCCCAAAGGGTACATGGGGACCAAACATGCTAACAACCCTGTCATTTGCTGGGGAATTGTCCTTCTTTCCTGTTCTATCACTTTAGACTCAGCAGAATAATAATTTCTTAGTGGAAACCCCACTTTCTTGTGGCAGATTTTTTTTTCAGTGTGCCACTAAAGACAGTAGCATGAGGTCACTGGGGAAGCCTCTGACATTTATTTCTTTTTATAAATTTGTCAAGTGCTTTAGTATCCTGGCCTGAAAAGTGCCAAATCAAACAATTCTTTCCGGGGCAGACTGCAGAAGCCTGCTTGCCACCTGGCTTTCCTCCAAGTGAGTGTACTTGGGAATGGGGTCGCTCCAGTACAAACAAGCAATCTGAAGTGTTCCCACTAGGAGAAAAAACATCCTCTGCTCCAAGGGGATTGAGCCTACAAAGCCTTAACTAATTACTTGTGTCTCACACATCCCTGAAATATATTGCAACATGACTTTGCCCATTTTCTATCTGGGGGAGGGGTGACCCCAAGACAGAGACTAAGGTCACACGCCAGTCAGTCACAAAGCTAGAACCAGTATACAGTCTATCAGTCAATGAACAATTACTGAATATCCACTGGATATCTTGTTCTGTGTAATGCTCTCTGGGATGTTTTTGAAATTTATTGAGAAAACATACATCAAGCCCCCCTATTGAAAAATGGCAATATAAGTAAAGATCTTTTCATTCTCACTCTTGAACCTAGATCTGGGGGCCATTGATTAGCAGGTGTTCACAAATTACAGCCAGTCCAATGTTTGGGAAAGGCTCAAGCTTTTTAATAAAAATTTTAAGCTATTCAGAAAGGTTTCCATAGAAGAAAGAATTCCCAACTATAAGGGTCTATTACAGAATTGAGCAAAAACCATATCATAAAAAGTTCTTTAACTTTATCCTACCACACTTCAATTATCTGGAATTCCAAAATCTCAATTATTTAGGACTCAACCATTAACTGTATTTTAAATAATAAATGTTCTCTAAGTCAGGGTTTATTACCATTTTTATTCACCATGTACCCTTTTTGGCAGTCTAATAAAGCTTATCAACCTATCCTTACTTATTTAAAATTCATAATTGAAGAAAACACTAAATTTCAATTAGAAGTCAGTAAAAATAAAGATGTAATTTTTCCCATCTAAATTCATGGATCCTTGTTAATGTATCTTCTGATTACTTGAGGGTCCATGGACCTCGGGTTAAGAACTTTGGCTAAATGATTAAAATAATGTATATGTAAACAGGAGAGTTTCTTTATCCCTCACTCAAAGTCTATATTCCCTTAGTTTACACACACCTTTACAAATCTGAGTATTTCCTTAACTAATTCAAATTAGAAGGTTGCTGCTACTGGGGCAAGTAATATTTGTTCAGAAGTAAGTCTCTTAGGTTATCTGTTAGAACCTACTCACACATGATGCTACAAAAGAGATTGAAGCAAGAAATTCTGGGTTCTAATAAAGAGTCTCAAAACCTTAGTTTGAGTCAGCCACTTGCTATCTTGTGTGACCCTGAACAAAATCACTTTAACTCTTTTCCATCTTTTTTTTTATCTGCAAAATGGAGGATCAAGGAGGAATTGGTCTAGTTTAGTTCTGAAGTACCTTCTAGCTCTGAAATACAATTCACCTTTAGTACTAAATGGAACATTTTTAAAAGCACAGAACCTAGCACATAGTAGGTTCTTAGTAAATTCCAGTTGATTAATTTTCACATTTGGTCAGTAGAATGTTGTGGGTCCATAACATGCAGGCTATTGAATCCTTAAAAGATGAAGTTATTTAATGAGTCATGGAGGAAGCATATTCATAGACCATTGGAGTGGGTCAACATAAATTCAATCTGTCAAGAATACTTCTATGAATTGAGAATATAATTCTTGAAACTCTAGAGCAGTGGTTCCCAAACTTTTTTGGCCTACCACCCCCTTTCCAGAAAAAAATGTTACTTAGCGCCCCCTGGAAATTATGAAACTATTTATTGAACTCAGAATAGAATGTAATACAAAAAAAGTGTGGCCATCACTGCTTCCCTGGATTGCTGCAGCACCCATCAGGTGGTGGTAGCACCCACTTTGGGAATCACTGCTCTAGAGGATTAGATTATAACTCAATGGCTCTTCTAGTTCCCATTGGGCTAAACTAACAAAAGTCCATGTGGTCTGAAAGTTTCAAGTCCCCATATCTTCAGTGTCACTAAAAATGAAAGAACTTAGCTTGATTTTATAAAACCCAGGGAACAAGAAAGGAAGAAGAAGATTACAAATTGCTATTTGTAAGGGGGAAAGGAATCAGGAAACTGCCACTTAGCTTGAGGCCTTGGAAAGATGAAAATGGACATATTGCTCCTGCTTTAGCCATTGCCTGACTAAGAAATGCATTAGGATGCAGTGTGATTCAGTTGATATATATATATATATATGAGGCCTAGATTGGGGATGGAAACTAGACAGGGTTTAGGAAAGGATGGAGAAAGGAGAGGAGAGAGCAAGACAGTTCATCTGGCAGGCAGAGGAAGGCAAGCAAATACTATTTCCCTATCACACACAGCAGAGTAAGACCTATATTTTTTCCCTTTATTTCAAGGTCACATTCTAAATAGCCGAACAAAAATAAAAAAATCTTTCCCCCCATCTCCATAGGCTGCTTCTCAGCTCCCTGGAGTTAGGGAGTAAATTATCACCTGTTTATTATGTGTCATGATTTGTCTGAAAATGTTTATGGTATCAACAATTTAGATCTGGAAGGGACCTTAGAAATTAACCCGCTCATTTTACAGAGAAGAAATGTAAGATCTTGAGAGGCTCAGTGACCTAACAAGACCATATAGATACAAAATGACAGAGCTAGGATTCTAAGTCTTTTGACTATACCCAGCACTCTGGCTTTTATATCTTAGAAGTCTTTTAAACCAAACCTCTCATTTTGTAGATAATGAAATTCATGGAAATGGAAGTGATATAAAATCAAATATATCAATAATATTATAAAGGCAATTGAAATAGATATCTTTTATTTCTTTCTTTTTTTTAGTATTTATATACACTCAAATCAATTCATTATTTATTTATTTGTGGGGCTCTTTAGCTCATTATATAAAAACCTCCTTAGGTTGCTGATTAAAAAAATGAGAGGCAGAGAGCCAGAAAGAGAAAGAGAGCATTAGGAAATCTGGGTTCTAGTCTTATTCGTGCTCCTACCCAACCAGGAAAATCAGAGCAATGTCTTTTTTACTGTTTCCTTTGGGTGATAATTAGATTCATGTTCATTTGGGGCTCTAATAATCTTGTACTCATAAATTTTTGAGAAATGATACATATTGAGAAAGGAAGTTTAGAGATATGGCCATCAATGATGCACAAATAGCATGGATGAGGTGGGAGTCATCAACTCTAATCATTCCTATGAACACTAGACCTTACCATCTACCTTGCTATTTAATTCTAAGTTCTTCCAGGTTTTAACATCTGACTTGCCTCTGTGTGGCCATAAAAAGTCATCTGACCTACTGATGTACCCATAGAAATTCCAAGTTTTTCAATCTCTTCTACTAATGATTTTTTAAAAAAAATCCTTTCCTTCTGTCTTATTAGGATACTAAATATCAGTTACAAGGCAGAAGACGAGTAAGAGCCAGGCAATTAGGGTTAAGTGACCATGGTCACATAGCTAGGAAGTATGTGAGGTCACATTTAAACCCAGGTCTGAGCCATGTAGCTGCCCCTGAACTTTCTTTTATATGTTGTTTCCTCCAAATGGAGTGTGAGCTTCTTGAGAGTAGAGACTACATCTTTACACTATCAGGATCCCCAGTGCTTAGTACCATGCATAGATCATAATAATTACTTGATAATTGTTTCTTCATTCATTTGTTCATTCCTTCATTCATTATTGGATTCAGAAGTTTGGGAGGTCCACTTTTAGGGAGGCACATTAATTCAAAGCATCCCCAGATTGCACTATGTCAGAAGAATATTTCCAAGAATGCATTCTTTGAAAAAGTAATTGAGGATTAGGCATGTGTGTGATTCTTTAGAGTTGAAACTGCTGTAAAGTACCCTGCAGAGAACTGTGCTGAGAAGACTTACCATTGAGGATTTTGATAGCTAAAGTAATTTTGATGATGGATGTCATGACTCAAACTAGGTGGGGAAAACTTACTAGCTTGTCTCTAGTGAATGTCAGTGGTGCAAAATGTCAGTGGGCACATTAGCCTTTTTTTTTTTTTAATTTTAAACCCTTTACTTCTGTGTATTGACTTATAGGTGGAAGATTGGTAAGGGTAGGCAGTGGGGGTCAAGTGACTTGCCCAGGGTCACACAGCTGGGAAGTGTCTAAGGCCGGATTTGAACCTAGGACCTCCTGTCTCTAGGCCTGGCTCTCAATCCACTGAGCCACCCAGCTGCCCCCAACACATTAGCCTTTTAATTGAGCCTGATGTTGAGTAGGTAGCACTAGGTATAACAATGTGGGAGGGGAAGATAGCTATTTCTGCTCTGTCTCTTTTCTTTCTGCTCCTCCGTCTCTGTCTCTTTTATGGTTTCCATCTCTATCTCTTTTTCTCTGTTTGTCTCTCCCTCTTGTCTCTTCTTTCTCTCTCATTTTTAAAAAAAAAACTTAAGGAGATTATTATACAATGAACTGAAGAGAATTAATGAAATCTCTTTTAATTACCTTTTAAGTGTTATTGTTATCTTTTGTTTTTACATCACCTCCATTTCCCAATGTGTCTTTCCCTTTTCCATATGGAGAATAAAAAAGACATAAGGACAAAAAGCATTAAAAAAAAAACAAAACTAATCAACACTTTTGCAAAGAATGGATGGAGGGGTACTCAAACTTGATCATTAACATTTCATGACATTGTTTCTATTTTGTTGCGGTTTTTTGTGCTTCCATCTCCTATATCAGTTGATATCTCCCAATAATATAAAGAATTTACATTCTATTAAGTGATTGTCTCTTATACACCTGCTTTCATCATCAATGTTTCCTTTATCAACTCATAAATATCTAATAGACAGTAAATATGGCTCTATAAATATCCAGGTTCAATGGGCACAAAGACCTAATGGCTATCTTTTGATGTCATAAAGTAGCTGAATCCCTTTAAAGACGAGGATTATTTAAAAATGAATATTATTCATCATATACTTTAGGCCATGCATAATTTCCAGAGTTGGAATCTATGGTCAGATTAGGCCTAAAGTGTCTATGGCGTACTTATTTTAAAGGAGGCATTGTCACAAGGCATCACAAGAGTCACAAAGTAAGTAAGGTCAGATAAGATTCCCACCAGGGCTTGTCAAAACTTATTCAAACTTTAGAAACTTTGATTTAAGCATATACACATGCTTCAGTTCACTCTGAAAAAAGGAGAATGATTTGGGCCTTTTTTGTCTATATAGGTTTGTTCATTCCCCAGTAAATACATTATTGATTAGGAAAACTTCCACCTTCTCAACCTCAGAAGTTTTCTTATGGGATTTGTGGTACCGATGCTGATTGACTCTGCATGTTATTTCCTTTACTTCTAGAAGCTGCCAACGAGCATCTGACCATTAGTTTGTTTATTACACCTCCTGACCCCTGACAATTACTCATACAAGAAAGATCAATTATTCTGTTTAGGAGTTACAGGATGGAAGATATGGCAAAGGAGAAAAGGATTTGCCCCAGACTCCTGAAAACCAACAGTGGCTCAGAGGAATTTTTGTTACTCCCCTACAATAGAAAATTCTACTGACAACATGCTCTCAAAATCTCTCAATCAATCAATCACTAAATTGAAAACCACTTAAGTGCCTACTCTACACAAAGGCACTTGCAAGGCAGAAAGGACACAAAGTAAAATGAAATAGTCCCAATCCTTAGGAAGCTTAGAGGTAGCAGAAGAAACAATTTACGTATATGTGAGGATATCCAGAATATCAAAAAATAAATGCATAAGTTAGTTTTATTCTTACAAGGTATAGTGCCCTTAGATTTTATCCATTATAATTTCATATGACAAAAGACATCTATCTGTCAGTAATTTATGTATGAACCACCTGCTAAAACAAGGCACCCCTCTAGTCTCTGGTGACAAAAACACAAAAGTGAAACAGTCCTTGCCCCCTAAGGAGCTTATAGGCTGAATAGGAAAAAATATGAACATACATAGATATTAGAATAATTATTATAAACTAAACCTCATAGAGAGCTTTAAGATTTGCAAAGCACTTTGTAAAAATTATTTTCATTAATCCTCACAAGAACCCAGTGAAGTAGGTACTGCCACCATTATCTTCTTATATATTTTATTTTTTTCCAATTACATAGAAAAACAATTTTTAACATTTGCTTTTCTAAAACGGAGTCCCAAATTCTTTCCCTCTCTCCTTTCCCACCACTCCCTGAAAACACAAGCAATTTGATATAGAATATACATGTGCATTCATGAAAATTTCCATATTAGCCTTGTTGAGAAAGAAAACAGACTAAAATCAACAACAACAAAAAAAGAAACTGAAAGAAGAGTATTCTCTCTACATTCAAATTCTGTCAGATTTTTCTCTGGATGTGATATTAATTTTTAATCTCAATTCCTTAAGAATTGTCTTGGATCACTGTATTGATGAGAATAGCTAAGCTATTTACAGTTGATAATTGTATAACGTTGTTTCTGTGTACAGTGTTCTCCTAGTTCTGCTCATTTTACACTGAATCAGTTCGTATACATCTTTCCAGGTTTTTCTGAAATCCTCCTACTTGTCATTAATATTTTTGAAGCCTTACCTTCTGTCTTAGAATCAATACTATGCATTGGTTCTAAGGCAAGGGTCTAAGATTCTAAGGTAAAGGCTAGGCTATGGGGATCAAGTGACTTGCCCAGGGTCTCATAGCTAGGAAGTATTTGAGGCCAGATTTGAACCCAGGAACTCACATTTCTGGGCCTGGCTCTCAATCCACTGAGCCACCTAGCTGCCCCCCTACCTGTCATTTCTTAAAGCACAAAAGTATTCCATCACAATAACATACCCCAACTTGTTAGGCCATTTTAACTGATGAGCATTCTTCCAGTTTCCAATGCATTGCCACCACTAAAAGAGCTGCAATAAATATTTTTGTATAAGTTGATCTCTTTCTTCTTTTTTTTATTTCGTTGGCATACAGACCTAGTAGTGATATTGCTGGGTCAAAGAATATGCACAGTTATATTTATAAAATGCATAAATATAATATATTACATATATAATACACTAATAAAATAGGATAATAATAGAACTTACATATATAATACACTTATATAATAAGATAATAATAGAACTTAGTTCACAGGGCCATTATATGAAGCAAATGAGAAAACATATAAAGCCCTTTGCAAACTTTAAGGCACCATATAAATACCAGCACCATTTAAACATTTCACTGAGCCTCAGTTTCTTCATCTACAAAATGTGAGTAATCATAGCATCTACATCAGGATTCTCGAAATGATCATATAAAAATGATGTATAGAAGCAATTTGGTGTTTATATCCCTAGGATCTTTGTGTAAAGTTTCTATAATATAATTAAATGGAAAACTATTGTGCAAATTCTTTATCACATTATATAAAATCCTATGCTGCCTCTGATACATTCTAGCTGTGTTACTCTGAGTAAGTTATTTAACCTTTCATTGTCTTAGGCAACTCTCTAAAATTATGAGTTGCCACTTTATTAGTGAAGAATGTTTCCACACCCTCATATAATATAATTTTCCTATACTAATGTCATCACAGTTCCAGTTGAAAACTAACCCAGCAAAAAATGAATGAAAAAAGGGGACAGCTAGGTGGATCAGTGGATAGAGAGCCAGACCTGGAGACAGGAGGTCCTAGATTCAAATTTGGCCCCAGATACTTCCTATCTGTGTGGCCCTGGACAAGTCACTGAATCCCAATTGCCTAGTACTTACTGACTGCTCTTCTACCTTGGAACCATGCATAATATTGATTCTAAGAAAGAAGCTAAATTTTAAAAGTATTGGTAAAAGTCTATAATATGCCTGGAAAGGTGAATTGTTCAACTTTTAATTTGTCTTGAGTTGAGAATCCTGAGACCTCTAGGTGTGGCAGCTATATGGCTGACCTTGCATAAATTTCACACATATATCATTTGTTTCATTTATTATCTCATTTCATGAATGACCTCCAGGAATTGACAAAGAGTGAAAGGAGCAGATGCAGAAGAATATTGTACATAGAGGCTGATACGCTGTAGTAAAATCAAATGTAATGGACTTCTGTACTAGCAGCAATGCAATGATTTGGGACAATTCTGAGGCATCTATGGAAAAGAACGCTACCCACATTCGGAGGAAGAACTACAGGAGAGGAAACACAGAAGAAAAACAACTGCTTGAACACATGGGTTGATGAGGACATGATTTGGGATTTAGACTCTAAACGCCCACCCTAGTACAATTATAGATAATATGGAAATAGATCTTGATCAATGACAGATGAAAAAGCCAGTGGAAATGTGCATTGGCTATGGGGGGGTGGGGGTGAAGGGGTGTGGAGGGGAGAGTAAGAACATGAATCATGTAACCATGGAAAATTTTTTCTAAAAAAAGTAAAGATTTATTAATTTAATAGTTCTTTTACTTTCAATTCTATTAATTTCTCCTTTGATTTTTAGTATTTCTAATTTAGTTTTCATCTGGGGATTTTTAATTTGTTCACTTTCTAGTTTTTTTAAGTTGCATGCCCAATTCATTAACATATGCTCTCCCTAATTAATTAATATATACAATCAATGACAATAATTTTCCCCTTAGAACTGCTTTGGTTGCATCCCAAATCTATGATTTCTTCTTTCACTAAATTATTTTGGAGAATCATATTATTTAATTTCCAATTAGTTTTTGGTTTGCCTCTCCATGTATCCTTGCTAATAACTATTTTTAATGCATTATGATCTGATGAGGTAATATTAATTATTTCTTTTTTTTGCATTTGTTTGCCATGTTTCTATGCCCTATTACATGGTCTATCTTTGTGAATGTTCCATGTGCTGCTGAAAAGAAGGTTTATTCCTTTTTGTCCCTATTTATTTTCTCCATATATCTATTAACTCTAATTTTTCTAGGGTTTCATTCACCTCTCTTATCTATTTCTTATTTATTTTCAGTTTGATTTTTCTAGATCCAATAGCAGCTGTTGCTGCTTTGTCCCGGCTCCCTGCCCTCCCTGGCCACCACTTCGGTTGCTGTTGATCCTGCCTGCTGACACCTGAGATTTCCTGCCCTGCAGTTTGATTCCTGCCCCAGCCACTGCTTAAGATTTGGGAAGTATGCACCCCCTTCTCGTAGACATTAATGACTTTTAATCTGAAAAAAAGCTTCTCTAGCTACCTTCCGCCCTCCACGTGTCATTTCTAAAACCTGACCTAGGCTTTTCTCTGGCCCCTACCCCAGTTGGCTTCCACGTGGGCACTAGCTTTACTCTTCAAACGAAGTAAAATGGCAAGCAAGGGCCACATGACCTATTTCAAACTGAAACTCAGGGGAGAAATTCACCCAGTACACATGCTAAGCCTGCTCAAGACTTGAACTATATATCCCGTATGCTCAGAGCAGAGCTCATTTAGAAGGACCTTGCATTGGACCAGAGGTGGATTTTAAAACCTCAGAACTAAATGGGTTTTATTTCTGTTTAAAAAGTCTCTGTATCTTACTGTATTTTTGCTGATTAGTTTTGTGAATTAATTTTGTCATTTTTTGTTGATTTTTCTGTTGCACTGAATCATTTTAAGCTTTTTTTAAAATTTCTTTTGCCAATTGATTTTCATACAACCCCGTGACTCAGCCATGTATCCTTAGCTGACCTGAGGTACCCTCTTCAGGGGAGAAATGTGTTATTTGGAATTTACCTCAGGGGGGTGCAAGTTTTATAATCATAATGTCTGTATTATAATCTATAATGTAAAAAAAATTAACTCTTTTAGAAGTAATTTCAGGGGGGGTAATGTATAATTCTTAGAAGGAAATGTATGTTTTATAATCTGTAATGTAAAGTTTAAATTATTTTGAGAGTAATTTCAGGATAAAAAATTTGCTGTTTCCCCAGAATCCAGACAATGAACCCGTTTGGTGAAGTCACCATGAAGATGCCTGAAGAGCCTTCACTGGATCATGAAGATCCAAATTGAACTTTGGGGTACAGTTGATTGAACTATGGAGAGTTGAATGAGATGAATGCATTTGTTTTGAATGTATACTCTTATGCCAATAGGGGACTGCCCCAATTTGGCTTTTTGTCAATGCAGCTAGTTTTTTTTTTTTATCCTCTTTCTTTTATCCCCAAATTCCTGTAATTTAGAAGTTGACTATGTTTTATAAGATCCACCAAAAAAGACCAGTCTTTTTCACCGGATACCAGGGGGAAATCTGTTATTTTGAATTTTGGGGGTTCCATTGAGAGGTATTTGGGGCTCATTTGAGCCTTAAAATATCTAGATATATGACAAACTTCTTGTGGAAGTTTAGGGAACTTGGAAACTACATTTTCCATGATTCAACAGGTTTCTGGTTTTGACATGATGATATGTACCAAGGTCAAGCGCAGCTTAAATTGGGAGGTCCGGCTTGACTCTCTCTCTTTGGTAAGTAGAAGAGGTGAGAGAGAGTAATGACTAATGGCAGGGGATTTGAAATACATTTTAGCAGTCTCGTGACCATTTCTTTATTTTACCAACATGGCCCTAATTAAAATATTACTTCTCCTTTTAATCTCAGTCTATATTATTTTTAATTATTACACATTGTACTATAAACACTAACAATAGCAATTAGAGAAGAAAAAGAAATTGAAGGTATTAAAATAGGCAATGAGGAGACCAAGTTATCACTCTTTGCAGATGATATGATGGTCTACTTAAAAAATCCTGTAGAATCAACTAAAAAGCTAGTAGAAATAATCAACAACTTTAGCAAAGTTGCAGGATACAAAATAAACCCACATAAATCATCAGCATTTTTATATATTTAAACCCATCATAGCAGCAAGAGTTAGAAAGAGAAACACCATTTAAAATAACCCTAGACTATATAAAATACTTGGGAATCTATCATCCAAAACAAACAGGAATTATATGAACATAACTACCAAACACTTTCCAAACAATTAAAACTAGATCTAAACAATTGGAAAATCATTGAAAGCTCATGGGTAGGATGAGCTAACATAATAAAAATGACCCTTCTACCCAAATTAATTTACTTATTTAGTGATATACCTACCAAAATACCAAGAAACCTTTTTACAGAATTAGAAAAAACTATTACAAAGTTCATTTGGATGAACAAAAGATCAAGAGTATCAAGGGAAATAATGAAAAAATGTGAAGAAATGTGGCCTAGCAGTACCAGATATTAAACTATACTATAAAGCAGTGGTCATCAAAACAATATGGTACTGTCTAAGACACAGAAGGGAGGATCAGTGGAATAGACTTGGGGTAAGTGATGTCAGCAAGACAGTCTATGATAAACCCAAAGAGTCCAACTTTTGGGACAAAAATCTACTATTTGACAAAAACTGCTTGGAAAATTGGAAAACAATATGGGAGAGATTAGGTTTAGATCAACATCTCACACCCTACACCAAGATAAATTCAGAATGGGTGAATGACTTACATATAAAGAAGGAAACTATAAGAAAATTAGGTGAACACAGGAAAGTATAGTTGCCATATTTCTGGGACAGGAAAGATTTTAAAACCAAGCAAGAGTTAGAAAAAAAATTGTAAAATATTAAATAAATAATTTCAATTACATTAAATTAAAAAGGGTTTGTACAAACAAAAACAATGCAAACAAAATCAGAAGGGAGGGGGTAACTGGGTAGCTCAGTGGAGTGAGAGTCAGGCCTAGAGACAGGAGGTCCTAGGTTCAAACCAGGCCTCAGCCACTTCCCAGCTGTGTGACCCTGGGCAAGTCACTTGACCCCCATTGCCCACCCTTACCAATCTTCCACCTATCAGACAATACACTGAAGTACAAGGGTTAAAAAAAATCAGAAGGGAAACAACAAACTGGGAAAAAATCTTTATAANCACTTCCCAGCTGTGTGACCCTGGGCAAGTCACTTGACCCCCATTGCCCACCCTTACCAATCTTCCACCTATCAGACAATACACCGAAGTACAAGGGTTAAAAAAAAATCAGAAGGGAAACAACAAACTGGGAAAAAATCTTTATAACAAAAAACTCTAACAAAGGTCTAATTACTCAAGTATCCAAAGAGCTAAATCAATTGTACAATTAAGCAATTCCCCAATCAATAAATGGGCAAGGGACATGAATAGGCAATTTTCAGATAAAGAAATCAAAACTATCAATAAACTCATGAGAAAGTGTTCTAAATCTCTAATAATTAGAGAAATGCAAATCAAAACAATTCTGAGGTATCAACTCACACCTAACAGATTGGCTAAAATGACAGCAATGGAGAGTAATGAATGTTGGAGGGGATGTGGCAAAATTGGGACATTAATGCATTGCTGGTGGAGTTGTGAATTAATCTAACCATTCTGGATGGCAATTTGGAACTATGCTCGAAGGGCTATAAAAGAATGCCTGCCCTTTGATCCAGCCATACTATTGCTCGGTTTGTACCCCAAAGAGATAAAAGGGAAAAAGACATGTACAAAAATATTTATAGCCACACTCTTTGTGGTGGCAAAAAAAAAATGGAAAACGAGAGTATGCCTATCAATTGGGGAATGGCTGAACAAATTGTGGTATATGCTGGTGATGGGATACTATTGTGCTCAAAGGAATAATAAACTGGAGGAATTCCTTGTGAACTGGTATGACCTCCAGGAATTGATGCAGAGTGAAAGGAGCAGAACCAGGAGAACATTTTACACAGAGACTGATACGCTGTGGTAAAATCAAATGTAATGGACTTCTGTACTAGCAGCAATGCAATGACCCAGGACAATTCTGAGGGATTTATGGGAAAGAACGCTCCCCACATTCAGAGGAAGAACTAGAGGAGTGGAAACACAGAATAAAAACAACTGCTTCAACACATGGGTTGATGTGGACAGGAATAGAATGTAGACTCTTAATGACTACCCTAGAACAATTATCAATAATATGGAAATAGGTCTTGATCGATGACACAGGAAGAAGCCAGTGGAAATGTGCATCAGCTAGCAGGGGTTGTGAAGTGGGAGGAGAGAGAGCAAGAACATGAATCATGTAGCCATGGAAAAAATTTTTCTAAAAAAAATTTTTTTCTAAAAAAATATAATGAAAAAAGAATGGTTTCAGAGAAACATGGGAAGGCTTGTATGAACTGATACAGAGTGAAATTAGCAAGAGCAGAAAAAAACTCAAGCATTAACACTGAAAAACAAATTTTGAAAGCTGTAAGAATTCTGATCACTATAATTATCAGACTTGATTCCACAGGACCAGTGATGAAGCAGGTTGCTAACCAGCCCCTAACAGAAATGTGATGGACTCCAGATGCAGAAGGAGATACACATTTTTGTGTCTGGAATTAGATTTAACTAAGCATATTTGTTACAAGGATTTTTTTCTTCTCATGGGTTCAGAGGAAGGAGAAGAGAAAGAGAAAATAAATGTTGATTGATTGAAAAAATAACATTTAATTTAAAAAAAAATATATATATATATATATACACAAACAGAATGTGTACTTCCCTCAGTTCCTCAGCAAACATTGTAATAATACACATTCACTCAGGAAGATATTTAAATTTTATTTTTTTAATTAATTAATTAATTAAGAATATTTTCTCATGATTACATGATTCGTGTTCTTTCCCTCCCCTCCTCCATCCCCCATTCCAGAACTGAAAAGAAACTCCACTAGGTTATACATATATCATTGTACAAAACCTATTTCCATATTATTAATATTTGTAATAGAGTGATTATTTAAAGTCACAATCCCCAGTCATATACCCATTGAACCATGTGATCTATCATATGTTTTTCTTCTGCATTTCTGTTCCCACAGTTCTTTCTCTGAATGTGGATAGTGTTATTTTTCATAAATTCCTCAGAATTGTCCTGGATCATTACATTGTTGTTAGTAGAAAAGTCTATTAAATTCAATTGTGCCATAATGTATCAGTCTCTGTGAACAATGTTTTCCTGGTTTTGCTCCTTTCACTCTGCATCAATTCCTGGAGGTTGTTCCAGTTCACAGAATTCCTCCAGTTCATCATTCCTTTTAGCACAATAGTATTCCATCACCATCATATACCACAATTTGTTCAGCCATTCCCCAATCGAAGGGCATCTCCTCATTTTCCAATTTTTTGCCACTACAAAGACTGTAGCCATAAATATTTTTGTACAAGTATTTTTTTTTCTTATTATATCTTTGTGGTATAAACCCAGTAGTGGTATGGTTGTATCAAAGGGCAAGCATTTGTTTAAAGCCCTTTAGGCATAGTTCCAAATTGCCTTCCAGAATGGTTTGATCAATTCACAGCTCCACCAGCAATGCATTAGTGCCCCAATTTTCAGCAAGACTTTTTGATGAAGAGAACAAGCAAACATGCCCAGTATAATCTAGGGAGACACATAAAGACCAGTTGCTTCAGGCAACAACCACAAGTGCATAAAAAGATGTGAAACTATATTCCCCCATTATAAATTCCCTTGATTTGTACCCATAAAAACAACAAAAAACCTGAAAACTAAAAACAAACAAACAAAAAGAACCCAACCTTTTCATTGCCAGGTTATCAGAGGAGAGAGAGGATGAGTCACAGTTCTAACTCCTCATTAGTTTAATGAGGAGAGAGAGAGAGAGGAATAGAGGGAGCTTGTTTGGGTAATTTTCTCAGTGCTACAAACTATAAAGGAAATTAAAACAAGAAATAATCACTGTCGTGTCTCTGCAATGGTAAATTCAAGGACTTTGGCCTACAACAGTATAACCCCTATTTGAAAATGAGAAAGATGAGAATAGTAACTCATTTCAGCAGTTTCAGGAACAAAGGGAGAAAAAGAAAGGTTGATTCTAAGCCAAATGCATTCAACAGCTGAAAGTGAAGTAGGCAGGGTCTTTATAATCTGGTTTGCTCTTATCAAGAAGGTTAGGGGAATTCAAGGGCCAAAGACACAGACACACTTAGACAGAGGCACACGCATACATTAAGCTACCTAAATTTCATTTGAAAAATTATAAACTGCAAGCTGAATTGAAGGACTGGGTGTCCTCTCTCTAATTCTTTATTTTCCCAAGATCCTTTTGGCCCTGGTCAAGGAAAATGTTAGTAACCTGTGTTTTGGGTTAAATTGTAGAAACTCAGCTTGAGTGATTCTGCATGGCTGTATGTATTAGGGGACTGTGAGACTTTATGATGAAGACAAGGGAAGTTGGAGCCTATGACTGATACCAATTTTAGGGTAAACAGACAAGATGAAGCACTGAGTTTGGAAGCATTGGGAAGAGTCAAAAGTTAAACATATTAATATTCATCAGTGACACTATCTATGCTGGCAAAGCATTCTAGTCTAAACAACTTTACACCACTTTTCTATCTCATTTATTCAGGACATGTTATACAGTATACACACGTATACACATACACATACTACTGATACCTATTCTATAGATTCCAGACAACATTCCAAAGCAATAAAATATGCTCCTATATCTTGGGAGAATGGGGAATTCAGGGAAAAGAATAGGTTCCAATGTATGAACATCGGTAGAGGGAATTCTCAGGGAGGCATGTAGATCAGCAACTACTCTATAAATCATACATTCATTCTTAGTTCTCGAGGGGGGAATTTAGAGACGAGCAACTCTCTCAAACACTTGCCATTATCAGTGAATAGAAACAGGCAACTTCTTTGGGTTATTTTTTTAATCTAATTTTAATTATTCTTTTATTTTCTATTAGCTTTTTAAAATCTTTTTAAAAATAGAATTAAATGACTATCAAAGGGGAAGATAATTACTAGACTGAGGTTTGAGGGAAGATGGAGTAATTTTCTAACTTTTCCTACAGCAGACATTAGGACAGCCACCAGGAATAACCATCTCCATTTGAAATCACCTAAGAGAAAGAAAATGCATAATAGAATAGTGGGAAGAATCTAGATGTACCCAAGATACAGAAAACAAGGCTTATAAGTTTGGTCCTGAGCACAGAAGAACTAGTTTAGTCTGTTAATTTTTCCTGTGGCAAAGCCAAGGATAAGAGGTTGAAAGATTCTCCCAAGTTCATGCTGTGATAGTATGAGTAATGTAGTTCTGTTTCCTATGAACTCCTTCAAGGCAGGGACTATTTTTTTGTTTTTGTCATTCATTCATTCATTTATGGTCAGTCAATCAATAAACATGTATTAAGCTCCTGCCACATACTCAGCACTGTGCAAAAGATTGTTCATACAAAAAGAGACAGGCCTTGCCCCCGAAGACATCAATTTTCTTTATATCTTCAGCGCTTTGCACAATAC
The DNA here is from genome assembly GCF_016433145.1 of Gracilinanus agilis. Lineage (NCBI taxonomy): Eukaryota > Metazoa > Chordata > Mammalia > Didelphimorphia > Didelphidae > Gracilinanus > Gracilinanus agilis. The sequence continues at coordinate 117,809,439 of NC_058132.1, read as the reverse complement.
CTGACTTAAAGATGCTTCATAAATGCTTGTTGACCTTACTTGACTTAGATGACAGTTCTAAACGTTTATTGAACTGAATTGAATTTATTGATCATGATCCCTAAAGATAGGCCTAAAATGTCACTATCAGAAAAATAATTTCAACTATGCTGCTGACTCTATCTGTAGAAATATAGCTTAAAGTAGTAATTGCAGAAGTAATATCAGAGTTCTCTCTCCTGAAAAGTTGGTACCTAGTTTTCTCTGCAAAGAACACTTAAGGTCCTCAAAACTACTCTTAAATTACTTCTTATCCTTCTGTTAGTTGGGCTGGGATAGGAGTATAGATCCTGGCATAAAAGAAAGACCTAAGTTCTGATCCTACCTATGAAACTAACTAGCCATGCTACCATGAGCAAGTCATAACCTCCCTGGGGTTCAGTTTCCTTATGCACAAAGTAATAATAGTCTATAGTACTTATATCATAGTGTTATAAAAAGCAGTTTAAATTTTACAGTCCTATATAAATGGCAATTATTGGTGTTAGTATTAAAATTTTTTCCATCATAATTCTTATCCTAAAATTCCTTAGTCACCTTTGCTTTTCATCTCTAAAATTCCCTCTGAATTCCTCCTTATTTGTAGAATATAGACGTGCACACAGTACTCTAGAAATACTCTTGTATAATCCACAAAGTATTTCAAGGTCCCCTAAAATGGGAGAAATAACATTTGGCTCCTATTTTATACACATCATAAGGATTTGTTCATTATGGAGAAAAGTAATCAATGGAATTCTTTTGAATCCTTCAACCTGTCTATCCCTTTTCATATTTAAAGAGAATTGCATGTAGACAGAAGCACAAAGGTCTGTGTGCAAGTAGAAGAGATAGGCAGAGTCATACAAACAATTTAGATTAGAGATTGCCTTCCAGAGACAATTGCCTTCCTTTTGGGTTAAATTCTTATTGGGTCCAAGTCCAAAGACCCAAGGACTCAAGGACCCAAACATCCATTGCAATATAATAATTACAATTTACATAGTAGTTATATAAAGTTCTCATATATATCATGGAATTCTAAAGATGGCAATCTGTTATAAAGGTTTCTTCTTTATGTACAGGTTTTTACTAGGTGGCTGTTGAGGCTTCTCCCAGTTCTAGCATCCTGTGCTTCTATGATAGCAAAACAAACTCTCCTTATAGGAACTCCTTCCATCAACACAGATCTCAGCTGTCAGTGGCTTAGTAGATAAACATGAGGGATATACCTGAGATACAGCCAGCCTGGTTTCTCAGAGCTAGCACATTTCAGAGGCAGGAGTTAGCTCAGAACTTTCAGATTCCCGGCATAGGACTCATCTCTAATGTGCCTCCATAGTCGTTTATAACAGCCCTTTGAAATTTGTAGAGGAAGTATTATACCTTTATTTTATAAATGGGTAAACTGAATTTGAGAGGTCAAGTGACTTTTCAAATGAGTTCAGTGGTCTTCTTCTACTATACATTAATAAATTAATGAAGAGGAAGAAAAATTAGTATTGTATGGTGGTAAGAGAAGAGTATAGATTTCCTTTGTTGTTAAACTTAAATATCATGGGGATGGGGAGAAGTAAGGAAACAAACAACCTTTAGAGATGTGATATACTGGTCCTAGGTTGATAAATTTGCTCTTCTGTGAAAATATAAGGAAAAGATATCTTCTGACAGCTTTGGAAATTATCTTTGTCAGATTGAATTCTGATTTTTTAGATGATAGAAATACTCATATTTAATTTTGTATTTATTACCTTTAGTCAATGATTAGGTAGGAAAGCAGGCAGAATACTCCTAAAACTGTTACACAGCCAAGAAGTTTCCTAATTGGATGAAAATTAGGTGGAGATTATAGAATTAAATGATGAGTTCAACACAGAACACTCAGACAAGAAAACTTCAAATTGGCTTGGTTGTCTTCTGCAATAGTAGACACAATTCTTTTGGGGGCCCATTAGAGAGTCAGATCCTTTAGGCCAAGAGAGAACCATGAGCCAGACTTGACCTGGTAAAACTCTAGATAGATGAAAAAAAGTAGCTAATAATTTAGAAAGTTTGGACCTCACCACTTCTAATTTCTGAATTTTAATTTGTTTATCCTCTTTTTCTGAATGAATTTGTTGGGATATTATTTCTGAATTCGAATATGTTGATCTTTTTCTGTATGAATAGATCCTGAACTCACATTCATGATCTGGATTGTATGATAACAGGAGTATAAGAAATGTCCTTGCCAGATTCAAGCATCTAAAAACTGTGGCAAGAAAAGGAGGAAAAAGCTAATTAGGGATCACATATAGGAGATTCAAACCCAGGATGCCAAATATGGACCAGCACAACTCAGGAAGCTCTGAGTTGAAGCTTAGTGATCAGTGAAGGTATAGAAAGTAGAGGGAGACCCCATTTCCTTCCCCTAATGTCCCCAGCTAATGACAAGACTCCTCTGTCATCTTACAAACAAGATCTTGAATTCCTAAGAATCTGATGGTGACCAGTTTCATCACAGGCCTTTGCTTACACAAAAGGCTTTCCCCTCTATGATATAGCAGGTATGTTTAATAGTTTAATACTGTAATTCTAGTAGTCACCCTGATGTTGGTACCTAAGCCAAAGACCTACAAATTGGTCAATTGATGGGATTTTAAAACTGGGAAGGAGCTCAGAGGTCCTCTGTTCCAACCCCCTCATTTTACAAATGTGGAAACAGATTGTGATATGCCCGAGGCAATACTAGTTTTCAGCAGAAGAAATGGGATTTGAGCCCAGGTTTTTTGAGCCTAAATTCAATGTTCTTTCCACATAGTTAGTTCTTCATTCTTTGTACTTCTCTGTAATATATAGCTTTCTAGGCCCAACCAGTTTAGTTTTGTGGTATTGGGCAAAACTGGTGTTTTATGAAAAAATATACATGGACTACTAAGTTCAGGAAACCAAAGTTGGGCCAGTTTAACTCTTAGGCATATTGTGTGAATTGATGTTATATAAAATAAGCCTAAAATCATAGACTGGCATTAGATTGTAAAGAATATCAAATGTCAAAGGGAGTAGTTTTCATTTTAGCCACCAATCACACAATCAATAAGCATCTATTAAGTACCTATTATGTGGCAAGAATAATATTAGATATAAGCGCAGGAGATATAAGTAAATTGATGATTTGTCCCTCTAGGAGCTAATAATACTCGTTATTAAGTATTAGCTTTGATATAGTGTCAGGACCTGCCTGACAACAGTCTGGGGTCCGAAAGCAGAATCAGGAGGGCTGGACTCACATTATGATGAGCAAAGACAACTTTATTGAGAGTAATCATGGTTTTTATAGGGGGAGAAAAAACAAGCTGGGGTCTCTAGCCAAGCTTTCCATACACACGGTAACAGGCAATGATTAACAGAGAGACCCTAAGTGATCACAGTACAATCTGCCGTACATCAGTGATTCATCAGGTATATGTGGTGCGGGCGTCCAAGAGACCAGGGGGAGTTTGCATAGGTAACCTTATACAGCACAAGGATTTGCCTAGGTTGTATGATGCATGCACGAGCATTTGCCTGGGTCTCTAGGGGTAATGAACGCAAATATAACCTAGATGCTGTTATGAGCAATTCATATTGTATAGGAGTTTGATAAAGTTGTCAGGGGTTATTATTATAACTATAACTAATTTCCTTTAGTACTATCCCTGCCCATTGGTTATTATATGAATTCAGAGTATTAACAGTTATATTATTGTTAGAAAATGGTCTAAATTTTTTTTATTCTTGGCATTATTTGCCCTCTCCTTTCATTCTGTCACAATCACTAAAGAAGCAAAAATGCAGTATATGAGAGATCATTTTCCATTTCCTTTTTTTTTATAAGTAGCCATTGTCAAATTTCCAGAACAGTGGTTGGTGACTGGCTTCTTCGTTCTTAGATTTATTCTTGATAAAAACATAGTATGTTTGGAGACTATACTCCAAGGTTTTCTAGCATGGTATTACTTACCATAGCTTACATTATACTAGCAAAGCAGAATTTTAGAATTTAAGAGGTCCCTGCAGCCATCTGACCCAAGTCCTACATAAAGGAATCCCCACTATAATGTTTAACAGAAGAGATCTTCTAATCTTTGATTGAAGACCTCCAAGAAGGAGAAGCTTGTTATTTCTCCAGGTAGTCCATTCCACTTTTGGACAAATCCAAGGTTTAAAAAGTTTTTCCTAACATGAAATCTAAATTTTCCTCTTTGTAACTCCTGTTTTATTTGGTTCTGCCCTCTGGAGGCAAACATAACAAGACTAAATCCTTCCTTCATATAGCATCTATTTAAATATTTGACGTTATTTATTATGATCCCCATGAGTCTATTCTTTTCCAAGCTAAATATCTGTAGTTCCATCAAAGGGTACTGATATGACATGTATTCAAGTCCCTTCACTATTCTAGATGTCATTCTCTGGAAGTTCTCCAATGTATCAATGTCCCTAAATTTTGGAGTCCACAAATCTTACTCCTGTTGAGGTTCCATGAGGGTAGAGTACAGATTGAATGAATCCTGCTTATTCCTGGAAGTGATAATTCTCCTCATGTAACTGAAGCCTGCACTATCTTTATTGGATGCTATATTAAACTACTGACTAAAATCTCAGATCTTTTTCCAGATAATATGGTGTCTAATCATGCCTCCTACATCTCATTGCAAAGTTAATTTTTGATATCCACCTATAAAAATTTACATTTATGTCTACGGAATTTCATCTTCTTAAATTGAAAGCAATGCCTTTAGCCCATCAAGTTATTTTTAGATCCTGATTTTGCCATTCAATGTTAGCTATTCTTTCAATCATGGTGAAATCAGTATATTTTTATTAGTGTGAATGCTTTTCTTTCTCCCCTTAATTTATTAAGAAAAAGGTTAGATAGGTGAAGACTGGACACATGGTAACATGGACAGCTAGGTTTTTTAGCTAAGTTGCCTAATTGGATCTGAAACTAGCTAATTTTACTCTCATCTAATCCACATCTCCATAAGAATGACATGAGATACTTTATGAAAAGTGTAGCTAAAGTCTAGACAAACTGAATTCATGGCATTTCTTTTGCCTTGATGTTCATCTATGTCGCTTTAAAGCTCTTTTCAAGAAATTTGCCCAGAAACAGAAGTCAAGCTTATTGGTGTAGTTTGCAAATTCTGCACCCTTTCCTTTAAAAAAATCAAGGCAACATTTACTCTTCTCCAGTTTTATATTGCAACCCTCTTTCATCCTTGATCTTTCAAATATTACTGACAATTGCTCAGCAATCAAATCCACTTGGTATTTTACGACATGAGGATGTAGTTCATCTGAGACAGAAGACTTGAATTCATCAAGGGCAGGTAGCCTTCTTACTATTTCCTTATTTATCTTGAGTATTAACTACCTGTTAGTTATTTTTGTTCTGTCATTTCCAATGGAAAACTCATTCTCTGGGGCACAGAAGCAAATGAGAATTGAGCAGCTCTTCCTTCTCTCTGTTGTCACTTGTCATCACCCATTCACCTCAAGCAAAGGGCTATTCTGTTTTAGATTTTCCTTTTCTCTCCCAAATAGAGTGAAACAGGGAAAAAAGTATTTTGTGTTGTTCTTAGATCTCCCCACAAATTGCAGTTCATTCTGAGCCTTAGCACTTCTGAAACTATTTTTGCAGTGAAAGGAGAGAAGAAAAAAGATAAGGATGAAGGAAGGAAGCATTTTTTTAAGCACTTACTACTTGTTAGGTACTGTGCTAAGCATTTTACAAATATAAATTCATTTGATCCTCACACAATCCTGGGAGGTAAATTTTATTATGGTCCAAATTTTATAATTGAGGAAATTGGAGCAAATGGAGCTTGAATAACTTGACCAAAGAGACACAGCTAGAAAGAGTCTGATGCTGGAATTGAACTCAAGTCTTCCTAACTCAGGACCCAGTTCTCTCTCTAGTGCAGGGGTTGGCAACCTTTTTGGCCATGAGAGCCATAAAGGCCACATTTTTTAAAATGTAAGTTTGTGAGAGCTGTACAGTGCTCACAGTGCACGCTCCTGTAACAGCGCCTGAAAAAAAATTGACTTTATGGCTTCTGCAGAAAGAGGCATATCTGGCCCTCAAAAGAGCCAGATATGGCTCGAGAGCCGACCTCTGCTGTAGTGTGCTAGCAAAAATCTTTGATCAGGGGCAGCTGGGTAGCTCAGTGGAGTGAGAGTCAGGCCTAGAGACAGGAGGTCCTAGGTTCAAACCCGGCCTCAGCCACTTCCCAGCTGTGTGACCCTGGGCAAGTCACTTGACCCCCATTGTCCACCCTTACCAATCTTCCACCTATGAGACAATACACCAAAGTACAAGGGTTAAAAAAAATCTTTGATCACCATGGTCATGCTTTATTCTAATATTTGTCTTCTGTTATCTGGCTCTACTTTCAATTTCTGTACATTTCTTTTAAAATCTAAGTTGATTGGTGAATATACTTATGTCTACATTAATTTTCTTAGAAAATTCCTTTTTTTATTTTTTACTGTAATGTTATTCTTGAGTATCTCCTATCACAACTAGGATGATTTCCCCTAAAGTAGTTTTAGTCCATTGGATCCCATGTTTTTTTTCTGAACCCTTTGAAATCTACTTTCTTAAAATAGACTATATCAAACTACGTTAGTAGATTTTTCTCTCTTTCACAAACTCTAGGAGAGATATTAATCTCCCCCTGCAATGTTCCTATCATTTCTACCCCAGTAATTACTTTCTCCCTATTACAAAGAAACAGAATCAAAATTCAGTTTTCTCTTCTTGGCTCCCCCACTTCTTGAAGGATGAAATTATTTCTAAAGCAAATAAAGAAGATAGCAGCTTCTCTGATTTTGGGAGAATGACAGCCTAAGACAGAGATAGAGTTCCAGTAGGTTCCTTGGTAATTGAAATCCCTGCCATTGCTATAGCATGTATCTAATCCAGGCTTATGATCTATTTTCAATTTCTCATCTCTTACTTCATTTTTTCTAGGTGATCTGTCTATATTATGCTCCAATGACAAAAAAATTCTGTTTCTTCCTCTGTTGATCTTTATCGAATGTTCACCATCATGCCTCTTTCCCCTGGTTCCTGAATTTCTTCATCTGATTATACCTTCTCTTATGGGGAAACACTTGTGGGTAATTTAAATATTACTGGCTTCAGAGAAAGGGGAGAAGAAGAACTGTTTGGACAGGGATAATAGACTGGAACTAACAAACTGGGAAAACACAAACCCCACTAAAGTACAAGGAATGGGAAATTATGGATTGGCAGTTGAGACCAACTGCCACCACAGATCCACCTAGCCTGGGAGTCTGTGAAACTAACTGAGTAGACTGGGACTAAAGAATTATAAAAATACAGGTTTAATACAGACTATAAGGTTAGAGATGATGGGAGAGGTTACACAACCTAAAACATTAAGGATCAAACTTAGGGTTAAAAGTTGAAGATCTGGGAAATCCCTACACTACATTAAATAGGCAGCTAAGACACAAGGGACAAATGGGATCTCATGTAGATGATCAATAGGTCTTGATCAGAAGTAGTCCAGGTATACTCCAAGAGCACAGGAAGCAGCCAAATAACTCTTCAGAGGAAATCAGGGAGACTGACTTTGCTTGTCCACCAAGCAAGTCAGAAATCTCAACCCCTACTCCTTGATCCTGATAGTTGTAACGTCCCAGATGTTGCTTTGAGATACCCAAGATCCACAGGTCTCTCAGGTCAGTGGCTTCCCAAACTCCTTCAAAACCCCAATTGCCTTTTAGAGAGTCCACTTTGTTCCAAGTTGGAATCTAAGCTCCTGCCTATCTGTCTAAACTTCCAAATCTGCTTTAAAACCTATTTCCCTCTTATACTTCTTAACATAAAATGCTACTCCACTCTCAGTCCTTTTTGCTTCATTCTGTTTCTTTTGAATAAGGTGCATGTATCCAGAATTATGAGTTTTATCTCATAGTTTCTATGATACCTATCAGCTCAAATTTGTTTCCCTATTTACCTACTCTATTTGCTTTTGCTTGATGTTTAAATTTTAAGTATTTTTACATAAACATATGATACTGTTAGAGTTACTACTGCCTATTTTCTGGGATTCCATTTTCTGGGATTTTATGACCCCAGAAATCTCAGTTGTCAGTTTTCTTCATTCTTTGTAGTTATACTATATGGTGTGTAGCTTGTAGGATATACAGACATACTCTTCCTCCTTCCCTATCCTTGTAAAAATCTTTCTTGATTAGATTGTGAAGATGCTCAACAAATAAATTCTCACTAGTAGTTGTTTGACTGTGCTCCATCTCTAGCCAGGAACAAGTTCTCACCCCACTATATTTTAAGACGTATTGCAGAAATCCAAATCCCATTCTCAGACATTGCCTTCTTAGCCAGCTGTTAATTTCTTAGATTTATTTTTCTCTTCTTCATCCCTTGTCTTCAATGGTAATGGAGGAGAAAACACAACCCATATCCTTACAATCTTTAGTTTCTTGCTAAAGACTTCATTAATGATGGCAACGCTCTTTGAAGTCAATCGGCAATGTTATTTGTGCTCACATGAATCACTAGAAGTGTGCAGTTTTCTCTTGTTTTGATAAGCCTCAGAAGATTCCTTAATATATCCTAGAAAAATGTCTCAGGAAGACGATAGACTTCTCTAGTACTGTTATCAGGTGGAAAAATTGCTTATCTCATAAATTTTCCCCTGAAACCAGAGCAAAGCATCAAGGGTCCCAGCAGCAGCATGACTAGGCATCAAAATAATGCTGTCAGTTAATAATAACTTTTATTTTCACACTTGACCAATATCAAGAAATAGACATAACTGTAATGACTTGCCTTGATTAAAATTTTATATAGAATATGGCCATATTAATTCAATCTTTGGCAAGACTCTTACTCTGACCAGCTAGCAACAAGTCAAAGTCAGGTCCATGAATATCTCATACTAAGGTATATAGGAAGACTGGTATTATGAAGGATCAAATAAAAATCTGGCCTGTCACTGCCCATTGATGCCAAAAAGTAGAATTCTTCTTCCATAGCCTAGAAAAAATTGTCTTTGGGAATTTCCTTTTCTTTAAGGAATATAGAGAGAAATGGATAAGGTTTTTTTTCCCTTACTGTTAGAAAAATTCAGCTATTAAGCCATCCCAGAAGTCACCTCTAAGTAAAAGTAAATTTAACATTCCATAAACATAAGGGGAACAAGCGATAAAAGGGAATAAGAATTTATTAATCATCTACTATGTGCCAGGAACTATGCTAATCATTTTACAAACTATCTTTTTTGATTTCCCAACACTCCTAAAAGAGAGGTGTAATTATTATCATCTCTTTTATGATTGAGAAAACTGAGTCAAAGTTCACGTGATTTGTGTATAAGCTAATAAATGTCTGAGGTTGGATTTAAATTCAGATCACCTGGACTCCAGGTCCAGCACTCATTCCATGGCATCATCTCGCTGTCCTAAGGTAAAAATAGCTGTCTTTACTAGAAAGAACAGTCACTTATGATTTTTATCCCCTGCTAGTAAGGGATTATATTTTCATGCACTAGGAGCTGGTGGTTATATATAATCATAAAAAAGAAGAATTTAGGGAAAGAGGTTCCATGATTTCAGTGGCTTAGAGAAGGTCCTAGTAAAGAAACTCCCTCTACCAGAGTACTTATATACTCTCTGCAACTTATATTCTGGGAGAATTCAATTCAATCACAAATAAAGATATCATCCCATGATGTCATTGGTTCTCTTTGAAAATGAAGGGCAAACACCGACAGTACTCTTGGAGAGCTGCTTACAAAACTGAGACTTTAAATGATTTCTGTAGGTAGTATGTGTCAGAGGAGACTAGAACCCAGATCTTCTTCATCTTTATAAGGGAGGCTCTCTATTTCATCAGATTGCCTCAGCAAAAATAAAAAATAATAATCTCTCCAGGAGTCATTTTACCCAAAGTCCTCCAAGGTGAAGATGTCCATGAGGAGGATTGAGAAGTATTCAATGACCCATTTCACAGACCCTAACTTGAAAGCCAGGACCTTCTGGAGATCTTGGAGAAGATGGACTTCTTCAACTTCTTGTATGACCTTAATGTAGGAGGGCTGACTAATGATCCAGAGATTCAGGTGTCTACTGCCCAACACTAGATCATGCCTGAACTGAATGAAAAGGGGTAGAGGCACAGTAGCCTCAACCATCTCCCTAGTTGGTACCATGTTCATCTTCAAGGTGAAACAACCTTTTATTCCCTACTGTGGCACCAGAAATACAAGTTTCCTATCCTCAAGGGACATGTATACAATCTCAGATCTTGAGTTTTGGGGGTATCACTAGGCAGGGTCAGCTCCTGATCCCTCCTCCAGTCTCCATCTCCACCTCCCAAGGCTACAGAATACCATAGGCCATCCCAAGTCACCCTTTCCTGCTTCCCAACTTCAAGCAGTTAACTTGGGGCCTCAGCACTGCACAGTACCTCTTTCACACCTCACCAGCTTCTTCACCATTCCTTTGTACCTTTGAGGGATAAAATGAGTCCAGATTTTACTAATAAACTTGGGCAGGAAAAAAACCCAACATGTTAAAAAGGAAATTCCTTCATAACCTGGTCTCTTTTCTGCCATGTTAAATTTATTATACTTTATTCTTTTCCACATATGCTATCCTTCTTTCAAGTCCTTAAAAATGGCATTCTATATTTTGGAGATGTCTTTACACTGAGTGCCCTCCATGCCTCCAGTGCTATTTCCTTGGATTCCTTCAAGATAGTCCAGAGAAGAGATAATTAGATTCTGAAGGTAGCTGTGCAAATGAGAGAAGAAAAAAACGTGTACAGTTGTGATGGTAGGAATGATAAGATTTGATAACAGATTGGATATCTGAAGTATCACCTACACATATACATACACACTCGAACAAAGAGGTATCCTTTCCATATCCCAGCTTTCCCCATCATGCTTTCAATGTATTTTGGGTTGAAATAAGAAACTAATTGGGAATATGAGAGGAGTTTTGTGGAAGCTGCAGATGATACAACAAGGCCAGTAGATGACAGAGAAAAAGTTTAGGAATTCAGAAATTCATAATATATATGTATAGTATTATATAATATCAACATATTTTATCATTTAATACCAAACATATAGGAGATAAAAAGGAAGAAAGTGAGAGTAATCATAACTATATATAAAATCCCAATCCTAACTAAAATTTCTAAAAACCCTAAATCTATCTGTCTTTGAAGGTAGTTTCTTCTGCCAGGGCCAGGCCTGGCCTACTCTGCCTACACTGACTATGTAAGAATTTAATCACTATCTAACTACCTATCCTAAGCTAATCAATAAACATTAATCACCTACAACCTCCTTACAGGCTGTTAAGGCCTTAAATCTGTTTTCTCTATCCCCAACTGTTAGTTAGTTTTAACTGCCAGTCTCAGGGACACAGAGACAGACTCTTGCTCTCTTGGGTACCCAGAGACAAAAGGCCCCTTCCAACTGTCACTTCTACTTATATAACTCCTTCATCTCCTAGGTAAAGGAACCTTCTGCTCCCTGGCAACAGAGGCCCTCATTTAACTCACTCTTGCTGAGAAATCTCTCTGCTCCTCTGACTCTTAAAGGGACAGAGAGATATATTAAGAAAACTCTCTTTAACAACATATAACTTATGACAAAAGTACTTAATACACATTTTACAATAAAGTACTGTAAACCCCCACCCCATTAAAGAAAAAGGAAAAAATTTGGATTTCTATCATATGAAGGGAGGGCCAAAAAGTTTTGTGTGAATTTTCCAGATTGGGGGGGGGTACTGTGCCCTGAATCCTAGCAATCACATTTATCTACCATAACTTATTCAGCAGTTCCTCAACTAATGAGTACCTCCTCAGTTTCCAATTCTTTGTCACCATGAAAAAGTTACTATAATTTTTTTTCATATAAATGGATCATTTTCCCCTTCATCAGAATTCTTTCAGAAATGGACTTAGTAAAGGCACTGCTGGAAAAAGAATATACACACGGTCTAATAGCTCTTTGGGTTATTAATTTATTTCCAGAATATATGGGCTTGTTTTCAGCTCTCTCAATAGTGCATTAAACTACGTGTTTTCCCACAGTAATTCTAGTACTAGTCATTTTCTTTTTGGTCACTTTTGAAAATTTGATAAGTATGAGGTGGTATGAGGTGAGAGTTATTAAATACTCTTATTTCCTATTCTGTTAATTTAGGCAATCAATATATTTAAAAATAACCAGGGACTTCCAGGGGTGGAGCCAAGATAGCTAAGTAATCCTCAGTAGCTCTCTGTTACCATGAGAATCCTCTAAAACCAAGATTAAAATATCACTACAAAACAAATACAGGAGTGAAAGAACCAACAAGGAGACAGAATTGAACAACTTTCAAGAAAAGAAAAATCTAAAAGGTAGGCAACTAACATCTGGGTCACTGGGATTAGAGGAGAATAGGCCCAGCAAGAAGCTGTAGCAAGGAGGGGAAAGCAAGGCAAGTGTGAGACACACAACTTCATTCCACACCTTCTGTCACAGGTTCAGTAACCTATGCCTAAGTCAACATCCAGACCATTAGATTCTACCTGAGCAAACAGAGGTACTAGTCAGCCCTCACCCCTTGAAATTTCAAACCTATGGGGAAGTCTGGAGTCCCAGCCCAGGGAATTCTAGTTTGGGCTTGGAACAAGGACTTAATTCATACTTTGTAGTGGATGATACTACTAAGTACTGATCTTTTTGATTAAAGCTCAAGGTGGAGCTTTAAGACAGGACAGTCAAGAGTGTTCCTGATTGGATAAAGTACACAGTGAGACCAAAAGCTTAGAGGAAGCCTGAGGTAAGTCTTTAAACTATTAGCATCACAAGGTTCAACTAAATCAGTAGGAGGAGGGGGCTCTCAGGGCTCTCTGGGTTCTCAGTTCTCAGATCATCACATTATCCACCAAAGTCTACCTATAATTAGATGGAAAAATGAGCAAACAACAAAAAAGCACCTAACTCTGAAGAATTTCTATGGAGACAAAGAACAAGGTACAGACACAGAAGGGGACAGTGAAAGAAAAGGAAACACACCCAAAGTCCAAAAGAAAACTATGGATTAAACACAGATTCTGCAAGAACTAAAAAAAGGACTTCAAAAGTCAATTAAGAGAGGCAGAGGAAAACTGGAGAGAGAAATGAAAGTGATGCAAGAAGAAAGGAAAGTGGTGCAAGAAGAAATGAAAGTAATGCAAAAATAAATAAAAAATAATTCAAGGGAAGAGGGAGCTAATTGGAGGGAGGGGGATGTGGGGCATGACAAAAAGCAAAAAGGTGGTGAAGAGGAACAGAAAGAAAGGAAATAGAGGAGGAATTAAAGGGGATAATACGATGGAGGGCAATACACAGTAATCATAAAAACACTGAATGTGAATGGGATGAACTTATCCATTAAAAGAAGTGGATAGCAGAGTGGATTAAAAAAAGAATCCTAATATGTTGTTTACAAGAAACACATTTGAGGCAGGGTGACACACAGTTTTAAGATAAAAGGCTAGAGCAGAATTTATTATGCATCATCTAAAATAAAAAAGAGGAATAGCAATCATGATAACAAACAAAGCTAAAATAGAAATTAATCTGATTAAAAGATATAAGGAAGGTAATGGTACTTCTATACTAGCAGCAATGCAATGACCCAGAACAATTCTGGGGGATTTATGGAAAAGAACTCTACCCGCATTCAGAGGAAGAAATACAGGAATGGAAACACAGAAGAAAAACAACTTCTTGAACACATGGGTTGATGAGAACATGATTTGGATGTAGACTCTGAATGACCACCCTAGAACAATTGTCAATAATATGGAAATAGTTCTTGATCAATGACACATGAAGAAACCAATGGAAATGTGCATCAGCTACTGGGGGGTGGGAGGTTGCAGGGAGAGAGAGCAAGAATATGAGTCATGTAACCATGGAAAACATTTTTCTAAAAAATAATAAAAAAATAAGTGCCTAAAAAATAAATAAAAGATTACTCTACTGCAAATATGAATAACATGGAAACAGGTTTTGAACAATGACACATGTATAACCCAGTGTAATTGCTTGTCAACTCTGGGAGAGGGGGAGAGAAGAGGGGTGGGGAAAAATCATTAATCATGTAACCATGCAAAAATATTATAAATAAATAGTGCCATCCACCTTCACAGAGAAAACTGATGAACTCTGATTACAGATTGAAGCATGCTTTTTAATTTTTTATTATTTTTCTTGATATTTATTTCAGTTTGTTTCTGCAAAATGGCTAATAGTTTGTATGACTTCACATGTTTAATTGATATATTGCTTACCTTCTTATTTTTGGAAAATTTTATTTTATTAATTAATTTAAAATATTTTTCCATGATTACAAGATTCATGTTCTTTCCCTCCCTTCCACCCCCTCCCATAGCCAACATGCAATTCCACTGGGTTTTACATGTGTTATTAATCAAGACCTATTTCCATATTATTGATATTTGCACTAGGATGATCTTTTAGAGTCTACAACCCAATCATATCCCCATGTGATCAAGCAGTTGTTTTTCTTTTGGGTTTCTACTCCCAGAGTTCTTCCTCTGAATGTGGATAGTGTCATTCTCATAAGTCCCTCAGAGTTGTCCTGCATTGCATTGCTGCTAGGAGAAAAGTCCATTACATTCAGTTGTAACACAGTGTATCAGTCTCTGTGTATAATGTTCTTCTGGTTCTGCTCCTTTCACTTTGCATCAGTTCCTGGAGGTAATTCCAGTTCACATGGAATTCCTCCAGTTCATTATTCCTTTGAGCACAACAGTATTCCATCACCAGGAGATACCACAATTTGTTCAGCCATTCCCCAATTGTAAGCAAAATTTTTTGTACAAGTCTTTTTCCCCATCATCTCTTTGACATACAAACCCAGCAGTGGTGTGGCTGGATCAAAAGGCAGACAGTCTTTTAAAGCTCTTTGGACATAGTTCCAAATTGCCATACAGAATGTTTGGATCAGTTCACAACTCCACCAGCAATGCATTAATATCCCAATTTTGCCACATTCCCTGCAACAATTATTACTTTGCTGTCATTTTAGCCAATCTGCTAGGTGTGAGGTGTGTTATGATGATAATAACAGATAATTTGGAGAAGCAGATAAATGTGTCAGGGCCAAATGAAGCTTCAAGTCAAGAGCCACAGATTGACAGGCTTCAGTTAGGAAGGAGGGGGGTAAAACACTCCTGGATCTCAACCCCCTCCCCCTCTAACAGTTGCTGTTTCAGTTGGTAATGAAGGCAGTTATGAGATTCTTCTGGTAAGTTTCTGTTATGGCTGAAGCCCCAATGATGTTCCTTTTCTTTAATTTATATTCCTCACAGGTCTGTTAGATGAGTAAGTAGAAGCTAGCTATATAACTGTTGAGGACAGAGATGATCTTCTTAAAACTGGCAGCAGACAGGATTCAAACTAGATGTCCAGACTGAGTTGTGAGTATTCCCCAAATAATTTCCAGGCACAGATATTGAAGGTAAAGGTTATATTAGGAAATAACAAGGAAAA
Organism: Gracilinanus agilis; assembly: GCF_016433145.1. NCBI lineage: Eukaryota > Metazoa > Chordata > Mammalia > Didelphimorphia > Didelphidae > Gracilinanus > Gracilinanus agilis. The sequence continues at coordinate 117,793,834 of NC_058132.1, read as the reverse complement.
CTAGAGAGGTTAATGAGGGTTTTAGGATAATGAAAGGTGATCCTGAACTGTTAGGTTGAAACTGCCCTTCCCCCCCTCACAGGAGGGGATGAAGGCACTTAACTAAAATTGGCTCTCTTGCTATTAATGAGTATCTTTACTCTCTAATCACTAAATATTTGTTGTATTGAAGTTGATAAAGACTAACCCTATTAAACAGGCTAATCCTTATGTAGTAACTACACTGGCTATGCCACAATGGCCACTCAAGTGAACCCCAAGTCTGGAGTAGTAAGCAGAGTGTCTGCTCACTTCAACCTCCACAAAGTAACTTCCAATTCTTCTCAACTGCCCCCTCACCCAAAGTTCTCCAGGGGGTCCCCTGGAATTCTGGGTGAGGCTGTCCCTGTATCTTTCTTTGCAGGGATTCCATGCTTTCCATCTCCACATAACAGGTGGTACCTCAGAGTTGTTTTGATTTGCATTTCTCTAATTATAAGAGATTTAGAATATTTTTCAGGTGCTTATTAATAGTTTTGATTTCTTCATCTGAAAATTGCCTATTCATGTCCCTTGCACATTTATCAATTGGGGAATGGCTTGATTTTTTTTGTACAATTGATTCAACTCTTAAAGATTTGAATAATTAGACCTTTGTCAGAGGTTTTTGTTATAAATATTTTTCCCCAATTTGTTGCTTCCCTTTTAATTTTGGTTGCATTGGTTTTGTTTGTGCAAAACCTTTTTAATGTAATGTAATCCAAATTATTTATTTTACATTTTGTAATTTTTTCTAACTCTGACTTGGTCTTAAAATCTTTCCTTTCCCAAAGATCTGTCAAGTATATTATTTTGTGTTCACCTAATTTACTTATAGTTTCCTTCTTTATATTCAAGTCATTCACTCATTCTGGGTTTATCTTGGTGTAGGGTGTGAGATGTTGATCTAAAACTAATCTCTCCCATATTGTTTTCCAATTTTCCCAGTAGTTTTTGTCAAATGATGTTTTTTTTTTGTTTCAAAAGCTGGGATCTTTGGGTTTATCATAGACTGTCTTGCTGAGGTCACTTACCCCAAGTCTGTTCCACTGCTTACCTTCTTAAAGGGTGGGAGAGAGGAAAAGAATTTTGAACTTAAATTTTTATAAAATTAAGATATTTTTCAAAGGGAAAAGAAATAAATTCATTGGTAACATAGTTTTTTATTTAACTGATTTGATCATGGGTGGAATAAAACATTCTCAGAGCTACTTTTCCTGCTTCTAGAAATAAGAAGACTGTTACTTATGGATGAGGGGGATTTGAGATGACAAGGCAATGCCTCTATGAACCACTGAGGAGGAAGAACTGATGATTCATGAACCTTTAAAATAGATAATGACTTCATTCAGAAAGGTCCAATCTCTATATTTTCCATCCTTGAAGTGGCGTCATATACCTGCAGAAGTTCTGGTGAGGAGTAAGGGAGTAGAAGAGCTATCACAGTAAATTTTTAACAATCAACCTTCAAGAAAAAGTTACAACACATTTTAAGATTTAATCCACATTATTAACATTTTCTATTATTTTCTTAAATATCTAGACACCAGAACAATAGATCAAACTCTCCTTTGAACCATTTGATGATTTCAGAAGAATAAGTCAGATTAAATTTTTGATTGTTGACTCCATTCAACTACTTTGAGCTGACTTCAGCATGCTCCTGGAGAGGGCAGCCCTCTCCCTCTTATTGGCCACCTTGTGGCCACAAACATATTATAACTGAAGCCTTTATCCTGCATAAAAGCATGCCCTTTATAAAGGAAAAAAAACAGAACTTAAGCAATTTTAAAATGGTTTTACAATAGGCTTTTAAGTGGGCTCTGGAGTAAAAACTCTCAATCTAGTTACTATTTTGCTATTTCACAAATTCTTTGGTCTATAACCTTTGTTATGGAGAATTTAACCATAGCAAGTCTTTTAAGCTATTAATTATAGATCTGTAATAACAGAGAAGACTTTATTAGCTTCTTGGTGGCAACTTCATTGCTAAGAGCATCACCTCTTCTTTGAAGGCACAGTAACTCAAAGGAAAGGACTCTATGATGAATGTTATAGAAAGAGCATACACCAGGCCAAATTCAGGAAACCTTCTGTTTAATTCTGGTTTCACTCCACTATGAAACTCTATGGTGTGTGATTCTGAGCAAGTCACTTCATATCTCTGGGCCTCTTTTTTTCCTAACCCATGTTCAGGAAAGCTGATGGCTGGCAAAAGCAATTTACAAATTATAAAGCACTAAAAATATGTGGAGCATCTGGGTGGTATAATGGATAGAATACTGGATCGGGAGTCTGGAAGGCTCATCTTCCTGAGTTCAATTCTCTCCTTGGATATTTACTTACTGTGTGACCCTGGGTGAGTCGCTTATCCCTCTTTGACTTAACCTGTTTTATGTTAAATGAGCTGGAGAAGGAAATGAAAAATCTTTCCAGTATTTTTGCCTACAAAATCCCAAATTGGGCCATAGAGAATCAGACATGATTCAAAAATTATTGAACAAAAATAGAAATATGTGTAATTATGATGAGTCAGGAAACCTGAGTTCTAATGCTAGCTCCCTTAATAACTTGATTTATAACCTTTAGCAAGTCACTCAAATTCTCCTCAGTTCACTATTCTCAGTTGTCGAATGAAGACAGTTATTCTATACCTCCCTGCCTAAAAAGGATAGCCTGAGGATTAAAAAGGGATAATATGTATGTAAATGCTTAAAAAGTCTAAAATTCTTACGCAAATATATGGTATTATGTAGCCTACAACTCAGCAGAAAATTGAAAATGAGAGGAAAGACCTTGTTCATCAATCTAGGAAGTAGAGAAGCTCAACCCATTATAGAATATACTAGATGCCCTATATGCTGTTTCTAAATCAAATATTATGACTAAGGATGACTATGGAAAAGAAGATAGGGGCATACAATTGGGCACTGAATTCTTTTTCTTGAAGGACTTATGATGTCTCCATTGCAGTTACTCCCTGCATCAATACAAATCACAAACCTTTTTCTATCTTAGATGAACAATTTTTTTAAATTGCTATAGTTGGTAGTATTAAATCATCCCCTTTATAGCTGACTTTTGATTATGGTCTCCTCTGTCTTTAGCTAACTTGGCATTCAGGCAATTGATACAGTCCACCCCCCCAAGCCCAGACTTAAATTTATTCTAGTTTGGAAAGAGTTCAAAGTCTATTGGCATTCTCTTTGAAATTTTAGGGTCAGACTCACACATGAATGAGACTTTGGTACAATTTAACAAAGGGCTTCCATTTATCTCAAATATTTACATGATTCTCCACTGAAGGCTTACCCCAGTGTGACAATGTGATTCCATATTGTTGCTATTTCCAATAAAAAAATCTATTAAGGAAAAGCTTGAGAAGAAATAATATACCCAAGGTACTACGTAAGTACAAAACACTATATGTCAGGTAGTAGGAGAAGGAGGAAGAGGAGGAACAGTAGCATTAATAGTGGCAATATTGTAGCAGTATTGCTATTATCATTACAAAAACCTCAATTTGTTTAAACAGTTATTTTGAAAAAATGGGGGGGGGTAAAGCTACCAATTTTAACTATCATGATTGCTTGGAAAAGTTTAACCAATAGAAAATAGTCATTCTATTTATAGATACAAAAAAAGAATCTGAACCCTGCCTCAGGCAGAAAAGGATGAATTTCCTGGCCAAGCAGAGAAAAATGATAGTCAAGGACAATTCTGATTTAGAATATAACCCTTGAAAAACACAATGGTTGGGTGGTAACAGAATACTACCATTAGTATATCTCAGAAAAAGGCTAACTCCAGCGGAGAAAATGAACTGATAGCTAGCTAGCAATAAATCAGATCAGGGGGCAAAGGGAAGAGGAAAGGGAATAAGTATTTATTAAACTTTTAATATGCTTCATAAACTATAAAGCACTAAGTAAATGATCTCATTATTAATGTTACTTATTATTACAAAGATAAAACAAAAATGCATACAAACATGGAAATTTTGTCTAGTGGCTCATTCATGTAAGAAAAGCATATTTCAGGACACCAATATTTCTATGGCTCTTGGATGGCATCTACATAGAGAACAGCTTCCAGCCAAATTACAATTCATGCCTTCTACTCGTTTGTTGCTCCTGTCTAAGTCTTTTAATTAATACTCCATGGAGAGGAGGAGGAGATTCCAACATGCCAGTGACCTTCTTCCACATCTCTTCACATTATATGGATGCTAAGAGTGCAGAAAGGAAGTTTATTATTCATATTCCATGAATGATTCACTCCCTTTAACAGTCAATCATATATTTTGATGATGATGCCCTTGATTCTAGGTTTCCCTTGGAGTTTTTCATTGGTAATATCCAATAGCCCAATTCTGTCCACTGTGTCCTTCTCCATTGTTTTTTTGAGAAATCTGACTCAAAATAAAAAATGAGACCTCTAATTAAATTAGAATTTAAGGCTTAAAAATTGTAGTCAGGCTAGAAGTTAAGAAATTATGACCATACATCGGAATAAGCTTCATTGCTTACGTGCCTGTAAGATAGGTTAAAAAAAAAAAAAGAAAGATAAATAAGAACCAAAAGCTATTTGTTTTGAGAAAGGAACAACAAGAAACTAAAGCTGTTTAGAAATTTCGTAATGGCTAAAGTCTAGCATCTGAGGATCCTTAAGACTGTATGTTATCTCTTATCTTGTTTTTGCTTTGAGCTTACTTCCTTCATGTAAACAATTCTGTCTTGACTCAAAACATTTTACATGTAGATGCTAAATTGGAAATAATGACTTGCATTTCTCTTGAGAATGCATAAAAGCTACTAGATCTTGTCTATCACTTAAAGTTCTATCTCCCTCTCTCTCCCTCTGCTTCTGTCTCTTTCTGTCTCTGTCTCTGTCTCTTTCTGTCTCTGTCTCTGTCTCTTTCTGTCTCTATCTCTATCTCTTTCTGTCTCTCTGTCTGTTTCTGTCTCTTACTTCTCTGCCTCTCTGTCTCTCTGTCACTTTCTTTTCTCTCAATGATAATACTATGTTGATTTGGGAAACCGCTGACCTTGCATGATAACAAACTTTTAGTTTTAATGGATCCTACTATAAACACAATGCAGAAGTCTTTTCCTCTCTCCCTGAATACCTTCAATTTTAATTCTTTGGAAATTATGGAGCTATAGAAAATATTGGCATACTTGACTATTATCAATAATATAAGTATCCAGGAAGTCAAGGTACTCATGATGAAAAAGGCTATCCACTGCTGTAGTTAGAACTGATGAAGTCTAAATGCAGATGGAAGCACATGATTCTTCATTTTATTTCCTCTGTGAATTTTTCTCTAGTGTAAGTGATATGTGTCTTCTTTCAGTCTGATGAACTTGGAAATATGTATTTTATGTACAATAAACATTTACAACCTATATCATCCTACCTGCTCACTTGGGAAGGGAAAGTATTAGGAGGGAAGGAGAGAGCATGGATAACAAAATGTCAGAGGATTATTTTTAATTGTATTAATATGAAATCTGAAAAAATTTAAAAATTATATTTCAGAAGAATACTTTTATTTTAAAATATGGACCTGGGTTCAGGAGAAAAATTAGAAAATTTTATACCAATTTCTTAAAGGGAATCCAGTCTCCTTTTTATACCTATATAAAACTGAGTCTGGATCATCCTCTACTTACTGTTTTTTCCCAAAACATATAATTACATTAAGGAACCATTTCTATGAAATTTCAATCCAACTGTATATCATAGTCTGGCAAATAGCAATTCTTCATCTACTTGTTTTTTCTTGTGCTGTTTGTTAGGCCAAATTCTTCGGAGACATCATCATATTTTTCAGAGGAAATGATCTGTATTTCTGAGATGGTGCAATCTTCATATATTGTCAGTAAACAGGAATGTTTGAAGGGCTTCAAATATTTGGAGAATCCCTCTGTGTTGTATATATCCTCCAAGGCAATAGGAAACATCTTTTGAATACTTGTACCTCCCTAGTTAATGCAAATCAGATATTAATAATAAGCTATAAAACAAAGTTACCATTTCTGTATATTCTAGAGAACTATCTCGATAAAAGAGAACCTTTAAGTATTGTGTCCTACCAAAACAAATGTTTGTTTCTAGTCAATCAACTATAAGCATAAAATAAGATCTCATATTTCCTGAATCTTTCCCACAATCATACGACTGTAAATATATGGTCTACTGAAGAACATCATTTGAACATTCTTTCCTATTTCATTAGCATGCATTTATTAAGTATGCCTTTGATGTATATATATAGATTATTCTTTTTTAAAACTTTGGTCATGCAGAAATAGACATGGGCCTATAGTTACTGATATTTTCCTCAATCTAATTATTTAAAATAAAAATACCTATAAGTTTCTAAGCATTTGGAATAATTTCCCTCTTTCAAATATATTATTCAATATCATCAAAATTAAGGTACCTTCCACACATAATAAATCTACATATATTTGGTCATTTAGTCAGTCATAACTAGAAATTTTGGAAGCTGGAGCAAGAGAAAGGAAGATGTCCTCAGAATAGAAAGAAATCTGAGGTTGCTAGAAGATGTGAGCATGAGAATTTACCTTTGTGGTTAAGTAAACTCGCAATTTAATCTAATCTGATCCAACAAAATACATCAAGTGGTTACTTGGTGCTAAGGATACAAAGACAAAATGAAACACAAGATCTATGCTCAAGAAGTTTATATTCTCTTTAGAGGTTTACATGGGAAACTACTGAATTTTATTTTGGACATATTGAGTTTGAGATGCCCACAGTACTTTGAGCTGGACATAGCCAATAACCATTTGGTAATGTTGAACAGGAAATTCAGCAGACAAATTATATCTGGATATAGAAATCTTAGAGTCATCTGCAAAAAAAAATGATGAGTAAACCAAAGAAAGATCATGAGGCCTCAGAGAGAGTGTTTAGAGAGAGAAAAAATCCCAGGATAGAGCCTTGGTGGGAAAGAGGAGTGTTGGGGGGAAGTCACCCACATTTGGGAAACATGAGATGGCTAATAATCCAGCAAGGAAGATTAAGACTGGTTAGACAACCAGGAGGAAAAAAAATGATCACAGCATCTAGAGGAAGGGAGAGTATTCAGAAGGAAAGGGTGGCCAAAAGGTCCAGAGTTTAAGAAGTCTAAATATTGAGAAAAAGGAGACTAAGATTTTAATAGATTCTTGGTAACTTTATAAAAGGCCAGGATTGCAACACAATAAAATGCTCATGAACCATAAAATGCCAGTAACAATCATTTTACTTTGAATGAAATAAAAACTTTCATTTTATACTTAATATGTGCCATTTGAGTGGTCAGATGAAAAACTAGACTGCCAAAGTACAGACTGCTGAGAAGTGTGAAGAAGGAAAGTAGATACAAAGAATTAAGCCAAATCTTTTAGGAATCTGTGACATAACATGTAGCTTTTCATAACTAGATATTTTTTGTAATGAATCCCATTTAAGCCATACCTAATGGATGGAGGATAGAGGCGGGAATGTCTGACTTTACTCCTATCTCCTATTCCTCAAATCCAAACATTTGTCAAATTCCATTGAGTTTATTTCTGCTTTTCTTGCATTTATCCTTTATTTCAAATCTCCTTGCTACCATGTTGTTTCAAGCCACAATTAAGTTGCATAAATCTAGTCTCTTCCTTTCTAATATATCCCTCCCACTGTTTTCATCTGGTGTCACTCCTCTGCTTAAATAATCTTCAGTGATATACTTTAGAAAAAATAAAAGAAATATAAATCCTTCAGCTTGCCATCCAAAGTTCTAAACAATCTTGAACTTATCCTCCATCTCACTCTCCTTCATGTAGTAGACATCAAATTCATTTCAACATTCATTAAATATCTCTTATGTGAAAGGCACTATGCTAAAATTGGAGGGATTTGAAGTAAAAAAAAGACAAGTTGAGCCCAACTTGTGTGGGCTGCTCTAAGGACTGAGTTCAGGATTGGAACACAATATAATGCTCATGAACCATAAAATGCCAGTAACCATCATTTTATTTTAAATGAAATAAAAACATTCAATTTGTACTTAATATGTGCCAAGAACTGGATATATAAATACAAAGCTAAAAAATCATTACTGCTATCATGAACCTTATATTCTAATTATGGAAATATTACATATTGGGAAGTGGTGGCTAGGATAGAACACTTTGGTCCTAAAAGTTATAGAGATTATGAGTGGAACCATATGGGAATAAATTGACATATATCCTTTCCAGGAGCAAGGACAGAATTGATTTGATCTTGGTTCTGGGACTGATAGATGGGCTTGGGAAAGAAAGATGATTTCTGTTTTATTTTTTAAATCATAACATTTCTACCCATTCCTGCTTTGCTTTTATTTGTATTCTGAGATACAGCAAAATGGATAGCACTGAATACATTTCCAGAGAAATCAGCTAATTAGAGAAATACAATTGGACTTCTTCCAGATACCTGCTGGCCAGTCAACCTTAGGACAGAAGGAGAATGGTGTAATCAGAGAACACTGGCCTAGAAATCAGGACATGTGGGTACCAGTTAGTTAATGGTTCCAGAACCAAGTAGATGTAGAATTCCTCTAAATCCCTGTAGCCCTTTAAGAAATAAAGCATTTGAACTAAGTTACCTTTAATGATTTTTCACACTCTTAAAATTCTATGATCATTCTTGGCCAGTTCAGTTAGGTTTCAAGCCTCAGATTGCAAAGTACAACTTACAGCTCCTAAAATTTATTTTGTTTCAGCCCCAGAAGAAGGGGCTGAAAGGAATAGATATTGCCCATATTTACTGGAGAATTAGAGCTTTTCTTCTTACATCAAAGATGTATTTAAAATAACACTGGAAAAAAGGTAGCGGGAACAAGGGCAATCTCCTGAGAAGATGGGTTTGGTCATGCCCTAATATGTTTCCAAGCAACCTCAGCTTTACTGTCTGAATTGAGGAAATTGTTCTTGATTAAAATCTATTAGATTTGCTTCATCCCTCAATCCATTCACATTGGCAGTCAGTTTAGACTGCAGAAAAAACGGTGGATAGCTGGTCAGTTTCCAGCCTCTCTAAGCTCGCCAACTTCATTTCTTAGCAGAACAACTTCAATGCCCATAGTAGTTAAAGAGCATTGTTTCATTAACTAGCATCTTCAATGCAAAATATTTTCTGAGAATTATGGAGAAGCATTTGGGAAGTGTATCCTGAATAATCTGGGCACACAGGGTAGGGGCAGCATAGAGGAATGATACTTAACATCAGTTTCATATACATTTCATAGAGTGTCAAAGCTTGAAGACACCCCCAAGATCATCTAATCCAACCCCTTTATTTTATAAATGAGGAAACAGGGTGGTAGTGAGTGGAAATTATTTTTTTAATCTTTTTAATCCAGTGACCTGAGGGTATAATGGATCTCTCAAAATGGAGACATTTGCATAAATATCCCCTCACTAATTTAACAGTTTCTGTGGTATTCAGTAGCTACTCCTCTGCATTGCAGACTTAGATTTCTTTGGAACTTAAATGGACTGATCAGATGCCAGGGTTTGGCACCAGGAAGGTCATAAGCATCTATTTGGAAATATGAATATAAAAGTACTACTAGCATAGAGAATAAGGGCCAATTTAAAAGAAACCTATAGAAAAAGAGAGAAGGAACAGGGGACCTTTAGGCACAAGATGGATCCTGGATGAGGAAAATCCATCTCATTGCTTTATAGTCAACATTTGTCTGAAAAGTTGAATGGGAGTCAATTTTTTTTTGGCAAGTCAACTGTATACTTTTAAAACACTTTAGAAGATTACCATTTAAAGGTGTCCTGTAGTGAATCCCCTTATAAAGCTAAAAGTTCTTTTGTAATATAATTTTATTTTGTTGGTTTGATTTACCAAAAGTCAGATTTTCTTAAAACAGAGATCACAGAATCATAGACTCTGAGGTGGAAGGAACCTTAGAGGCCATTTAAAAAAAAAACTATTCATTTCACAGATGAGGAAATAGAGGAAGGCACAGGAATTTTAATTGACTAATCCAAGTAATTTAAAGAGCATTTATTTGTATTTACATGTTTGCACATTGATTTGCAAATGGTCTTCTCTCTCCTTTCACTTTTATATGTAATGAACCCTAGCCCGACTTCTCTATGGCAAGGCAGAGTAGAAATACTCTCATTTCATTAAATGCACTTCCCCCTTCATCATCATTGTCATCATCACCATCATAATCATCATCATCATCATCATCACTCTCTTCAAAACTGGCATTTGTAGAACAAGGTCACCAAAGCGTCTTCCCAATAATTCTGTGATGCAGGCAGTGTTAACATTTGTATCCCCATCTTGCAGATGAGGACATTGAGTATCAAAGAGGTTAAACTGGTCTCAACAATTGCTGCATTGCTAATAAATGACCGAGCAGGGAATTCAGCCAGAGTGGCAGAATTTGGAATGTTTTGGACCCACCCATATGAAATCCCTGGAAATTGCTTTATCCAGTCTCAGCTAAAAAATCACTAGTGATAGGAAAGTCACCACCACTACTTTCAAACAGCTCTAATAGGGAAGTGTATTTGTTTGGAATGTTGAGGTTTTTTTACACCTTAAGTGTGCCTCTGTAAAGTCTAAATATGTCTCTCTGCAGTTACCACTTATCCCACTCGATTCTGCCCTAAGGAGATAGAACAAATCTAATCTTACTTCCAGATGGTACCTCTTCAAATGCTTAAAAGCAGCTATGGTGATGTTCCCCCCAAATCTTTTCATCTCCATTCCCAGGGTTCTAGCTATACTGCCTCTCAGTTCAATAAAGACTCTTGATTAAGTCCTGCACAAAGTGGAGGCTCAAATATTACTGACTAAAAGTCTAAAGCTGGGTAAAGAAAAGTAGACAAATATACAGAACTATAACAAAGACAAGAGAAAGCCTATCTTAGGACAACATACTTGTTCCTCCTTGTATGAAGGAATCCCCCAACTGTCCAGTAACCTGTAGGCATTATCTCTTCCCTCTAGCCAGGATACTTGGAAAGAGACAATTTTTAGACTCTAAGTGGTTCATTGTATATTTAGGTTTCTTTAGAACTAAATTAGTTATGGAAACAGGTCTTGATCTATGACACATGTAAAGCCCAGTGGAATTGGGCATTGGCTATGGGAGAGGGATGGGAGGGGGGAGGGAAAGAACATGAATCATGTAACCATGGAAAATTTTTCTTAATCAATTAAATAAAATTTAAAAAAATAAATAAAAACATCAAACAACAACAGCAACAAAACAACAACAACAACAACAAAGAGCTAAATTGGTTGCTGCTAAGTTCCAAAGAATCCCTATCCATACTATGCTCAACCAAGAGTCTGCAGGAACTTCAGGAGAGTGATTCTTTGTCTTCTGAGTGTTATGGACTCCTGCAGAAGTACAGCGAAGCCTCCAGAGATCTTCTCAGTATCATGTTTTTACATGGATAAAATCAAATACCTCAGATTATGAAAGAAATCAAAGGTCAGTGAAAATATTCATTTTTTTCCATTCAAGACTACCTCTGAAATCTACTCACAGACCTGTTGAAGGTTCATGGACCCTACATTAAGGACCAATTTCTAACATAACATTTACTGCTGACCAAATAAAAAGAAAGCTTTTAAGGAACTAAAATAAAGAACCACAGCACCAAGAAGGAAACCCATATCATTAAGGACATTTGAGGTCACCTTAAAGTGAGTCCACACAGTCCACAAGTCTATACAGAAGTCACAGCCAATGGCAAAGTACCAAGTAGTAATGATGTGCCTTTGGGAGAGACCTGATCATTCTCCCCTGTGCTGTGGGCATGTGTCATCTGTTCCATCCCCTTTCCCTGGGACAGAGCTAGTCATTTCCTAGACATATTATTGTTTCTTTATTATAGCTTGGGATAAAAGTTATACCTAAGTAGGTGAGGAGGACGTCTAGACAAATTATATCTAAACAGGTGAAGAAGACATCTGCTAAAAGATATGACAACTGGGTACCAGGGAGAGAAATCTATCTGAGATCCAAAAGCTTCTGTAAACCCCATAATTGTCAGAGGACACATTCAAGAGATTTCTGTAAGATTAGGGGCTAATTCTGAGCCCTTCTACTATTAGTATCAAGAGCCAAGTTCAAAACTGGTGAAAACCTTACACACACACACACACACACACAAAACCCACTTATCCAAAAACTGAAGGCAATTCACTTTATAAGAAACAATATGGTGTAGTGGGAAAGCCCTGATTCAGCCAATAGCCAGATTCTATCCCTACCTAATATCAATTCATTTTCTCTCAGTCTTCATTTCCCCTTCTATCATATAGGAGTGGGGTAGAATGGGGTTAGATGGCCTTTGAGATCAAATTATAGATCTAGTCCTGAAAGAGATCTCAGAGACCATCTATACAACCCTGCCCCACACTTGGTTTACAGGTGAAGAAATCAAGGCTGAAAGAGATAAAATGGATTGAAAGATGTCACAAAAGTAAGTAGCAGAGCTGGGATTTGAACCTTCATCCTTTAATTCCAAATTCATTATTCTTTCCACTTTTTTTCACTTCTAAAATAGAGGCATTGAATCAGGTTTTGTCTAAGGTCTTTTCTAGATCTAAAAATATTGTGTATATTAACCCCAGGATCAAGAAGAAAAAGAACAGTCATGAGCACTTTAACATGTCATTAAAGAGGGGCAAGCCAGATGTTCAGAAGGGAAAATCCAGTAGCAATTTGCAATAAAAATAGAGGTGCTGAGGGAGCTGTAAGGGACTTCCCCTCCCACCCTTACCCCATACTTGCTTGGAGTAGAAATCCAGAGATGGAAGGGATGTTAATGCTCGTCTAATCCAATCTCTTCGCTTTCGCAAAGTTAAAAACCGAGACCCTGAAAAGTCATAGAATCATAGATGTGGAGCTGGAAGGGACCTAAGCGGTCATCTAGTCCAAGCTCATCATTTAAGAAAGAGGTTAAGTCTGTCTAAGTTCATACAAGCAGAAAGCATCAGAAGTAGGTTTTAAACTCATATCTTCTGACTTTCCACAGCTTTTCAAATCAGCTTATTTAATTGTTTAATTAGATGGATTGCTCCTTATTTAACTAACTGATTTTGTAGTTTACAAAAATCTTCACAAAAAATTCTTGAGGGAACTAATGAAATAATTTTTATCCCCATATTGCCAATGAGTATGTTGAGGCACAGAAAATTCATATGATTTGTACAAAGTCATAGAGCTAGTCCATGAAGGGTGGAAATATGATTTAAAAACATCTTTGATTTCTAGTACATTGTACCCTGACCACATTTTCCTACTAATATCAGCCACTTCTCTCAGGTACCCAATATGCATCTTCCCCTTTCACCATTAAATTTTGTTCTCTAATTTTTCATTTATACTAACGAAGTCAGAAACAGCAGGCAAGCCACAGGGAGTAATTTACCATACCTGGAGTATTTTAACAGAAAAGTAGTGAATGAGTCCAAATATCCAACTCATTAAACTAAATACAAATGAATCCAAACTCATCTAGCTCAAAACAACAGATCACTAATTTTTCCCAACTCTCATTGTTCCTATTCAGCAACTGCTTCCACCTTGCTCAGAATTTGCTGCTGCCATCTCTCAGTCTCTTTACTCTTCCTCTCTCTCTCCTCTTTCCTTCTCCTATCATCTTTCCTCATGCATGGGCTACCTCTCACCATCTTCAGAGCTAACAGTTAATCTGATAAACTCATTCTACTAATGACCCATGTCCTATCTGCATCCTGCAGACAGAATGTAACCTGCCTGACTCCAGGGTCTCTCAGTCTGAGATTCTCAGCAAAAAGAAGAAAAAATAGTTCCTTAATTATCTAACACATTTGGAGACCAAAAAAACCTAACCACCTGCCTGTTGCTACTATTATATAACTAACAGTGGCCAGGTGGCAGGCTAGCAGACATGGGTCAATTAACAGTTATAATATTTTTTTAAATCATGTATCTCAGCACATAGAAAGATTTTGATTACAAAGCCCATTAGTGAAAAAAAATTGACATTCCTCTAATGATGAGCTAGGAAAAAGAATAATGGAATCCCACAGAACCTTCTTCCAACTCCTAGGCCACACACATGAATTCTAGGAATAAACTTCTATAGAAAACAAATCATTTTTATTTGGTCTTTTATTGCTTTGTGATTTGTATTATTCATTACTTTGAAATTTCTGGAGATCTAAGGTCTCCTTCATGTGGATCTATCTTTCCTGATAAAGATTACGACCCTACCCAATCCCAGCCTTCTTATTTGAGGAGACTTTTGTGCATTTTCTCTCATATATTCTCCATAAAATATCTACTGACATACATTAATTTAAACTATTCAAATTCACATCCTTGGGATACAAAATACTGGATAATTGGGCAGGAATGCATTAATGCATCTATATACAGGAGGCACATTTTGTCTAAAGATGTTAAATGCAGATTTGCATAAGTGTGTTATAGCCAAGTGTCTATGGTGTAGCAAAGCTGAGCATCTTGAAATATTTTAAGCAAGATCTGAGCAAAATCTCCACGGGCCATAGTAGAAACTCATTTTACTCTAGAGCAGTGATTCCCAAAGTGGGTGCTACTGCCCCCTGGTGGGTGCTGCAGCAATCCAGGGAAGCTGTGATGGCCACACTTTTTTTGTATTACATTCTATTCTGAGTTCAATAAATAGTTTCATAATTTCCAGGGGTGCTAAGTAATATTTTTTCTGGAAAGAGGATGGTAGGCCAAAAAAGTTTGGGAACCATTGCTCTAGAGCAAGAGTAGCCTATTATGATCCAAGTATTTAGAGTTGAAAGGGACCATATTGCCTAACTCCCTCATTTTACAAATGAGGCACAAAGAACTGAAGTGAGATAAGAAGGCAGGGTAGGTTTTTGCCTTCCTCCTTGGTATAGCCCTGATTTAAGAAGCCCACAGGGAAATTCTTTACCACCACAGCCTTGGTATCCAAACCCTAACTTGTCAAATATACCCCAAACTCTTCTTAATTCAGTCATCAAGAAACCCCTTCTGAAAAGGTAGCACTGAGTCAAGGAGAATAGTCTATTAGAGTCAGTGTTTGGGAACATTGGGAGGATAACAAAAACAAACCCAATATTTTTCCATGTTTTGTCCTCACCTCATTATGAACTCTATTACCCGTTGGCATATAGTCATTAGAGACTTCATAATAATTAGGCTTTCCTGTACTTTAGTAAGAATTGATGTGTTTGGCTGCTCTGAAGGAATGGTCAAGAAAATGACCTTTCCTGTGGCTTTGTAAGCCAGGGCAAAATTGTTTATAAGGTCCATCTGTTCACTTCCTGGGGCTTACTTATTCAGATCAGAATCTGTGGTCACCAACTCTTTCAAAGACCAAAGAAAAACAATAAACTTGGAGAAAGAGTTCCAATAATAAATACATATTTAGATTTCTTCAGGAAGACCAAAACTGTAGGCCAACAGAGAAAATTTCAAAATAATAATAGCCAGAATTTATATAGGATGTAAAGTTTGCTAATCACTCTACAAATATTATCTAATTTTTTCTCAAAACAACCCTGGAAAGGCAGGTGCCATTATTATACCCATTTTACAGATAAGGAAACTGAGAACAAAAGTAAATTGACTTGTCTGGGGTCACACAGATAATAAATGTCTATGGCTGGATTTAATCCCGGGTCTTCTCAACTCTAGGTCAAGTAAACTATCCACTGCCCCACCCAGCCATCCTTCTAGTAGGCTCTGGTTTCTGGTTAAGGTGGTACATGGGATGTTGCCAAGCAAGGTCTGAAGTCAACTAGCTGAAGCAGATTACTGTTACTATAATTATTATCTCCAATTTATTTTACTTTTTATTTCAGTGGCATTTGAAAGATTTTTTGAATGTAAATTTTCCAATGCCTCTGGATCGTGGTAGACCCTAGACAGAATTTAGAAGTTTTCTATTTAATGAAGTTCCCTTGTCTGAGCTTCATGTATATTCCCAATGCCTGGTGTCCTGCTCTTTCCTCTCTAAAGTGCAGTACGATGGAAATAGAGCTTAATTTGGAGTCTAAGAGCCTGGGTTCAAGACTTAATTCTCTTCCTTAATAGTAGAGTGACATTGGAGAAGTCTTTTAACTGCCTGGACTTGAGTTTCCTCATTTACAAAATGAAAGGGTCAAGCTAGATGACTTCTATGGTAACTTCTATCTCTAAATCAGTGATCTCAATCAAAAACTACTCTCAGATCCTTCATTTATATTAAGGGGCAAATAAGTTATAAGTTTAGGAATTATATATAGCCTTTTCAAAGATAATTGAAATAATTAAAGGATGAAGATATGGGGGCAAAATTTCAAGCATGGGTCAGACAGTAGAGGAGACATATTTGCTGACATTAAGCAAATCCTAAAATGTCTTGGGAGGCAACTTATTCTATCTGAATCCCAACCCAATTATTAAATGGACGGATGGTGTTAAGAAATCCTCCTTAGTTAGTCATGGTGACCAAAATAATCCCTCTCTTCATGGATTCTAAGGAACATGAACTCGTCCTCAAAGATGTGTGTACTATTAACCCAAGATGCAAGAAATCTCAATTTGGTCAAAGTAAATTTTCCCATATCATTTCCCGAAGGAGGTCTGAAAGTAGAATTTGTACTATTTTACAAAAACAGAAAGTAACTTTATAAGGCAAGTAGTTGAGTTTTGATATAAAAGATAACGTCTTAAAATATTGCAATAAAAAGTGCAAGTAATGTTCATTTTCAGCCTAAATCTCCCATCTGCATAGAATTTCACTTCAAGACATGAGAAAGAATATAGAAAAATAGACCTTAAAACTCCCAATGCACTGGAAGGATGGGTACTTCCTTTCAGAAAAATAGAACGAATTCATATATTTTAATTTTAATTTTTTTTTTATTTTAAACCCTTAACTTCTGTGTATTGACTTATAGGTGGAAGAGTGGTAAGGGTAGGCAATGGGGGTCAAGTGACTTGCCCAGGGTCACACAGCTGGGAAGTGTCTGAGGCAGGATTTGAACCTAGGACCTCCCATCTCTAGGCCTGGCTCTCAATCCACTGAGCTACCCAGCTGCCCCCAAATTCATATATTTTACCAGCAAAAGTGGAAGCCCTGTCTAAAGCAGTTTATTATGGCTATAATCAAAACTATCATTTAATATTTATTAAGGATCCATGATGCTTTTGGTGCTACAGAGAAGATACAGTCCTAATGTTAGGTAGTAAACATCCTCAGGATATCAGATAGGCATAAACTGGAAATTTCCTTTCCATGAGCATGACCCCCACAAGGACATCTCTTTTCTAAGTAGATTAAAGTGCATTTATGAAACCTAAGTGATGTAAAAAGTCAGTGTTTAAACCTGACATGGCTGAAGTAAGTTAGAACCACTTCTATTAGAATTTGAACTTTTCAACTCTGTATACTCAATCTTCTTTCCCTGGTTTCCCACAAGTGCACCCAGAGATCTTCCGAGAGAAAGTAATCAAATGCCTCCCCGCTATTAAAGTCAGAATGAAGAGATATCCACTTACCTGACGATTATCATGGATAGGATGGTCACACAGGCAGTAAATTGCAGGTAAGTAGGAGGGCTGGAATGACAGCTAGGTGGCACAGTAGATAGAGCACTAGGCTTGGAACAGGAAGACTCATCTTCATGAGTTCAAATCTGGCTTCAGATACTTATAGCTGATTGACCCGGGGCAAGGTACTTAACCCTGATTGCCTCAGTTTCCTCACCTATAAAATGAGCTGGAGAAGGAAATGGCAAATCACTCCAGTCACCTTGCCAAGAAAACCCCAAATGAAGGATAAAAACAGAACTGAACAACAAAGGAGAATTGGAATTCAATCCCATTTCCTCTGACCTTTGTTTAGGGATTAATTCATCTGGTTTCTACATCAAACTCTACCACTGTGACCTTGGGCAAATTATATCTTCATTACAAACTTCAGTTTCCTGATCTGTAAAAAGAGGGGATATGGACTAATTGACCGTAACCCCCATTTTCTGGTTGCTATTTCTAGAGTTTTTCTAATGACTCACTAGGGGAAGCCAAGAGCTAGATGGCTAAATTGTCTTTGCCCCAAGTATTTGCTAGAATTCGAGAAGGGAAAAACACTGAGAAAGGAAAAAATGAATAGAGAGGCCACCGAGCCAGTGTATGCTCTCAGCTTAAATCCTCTCCTGCCTTACAAAATTCCTGCCTGAGTTCTTGACTTCTCTTGATCTCCTCCTACTTTGGTCAGCTACATGAAATGCAAGATAGAAAGCTGAGCCTAGAGTCAGGGACATTGGAGTTCAAATGCTTCCTTAGATATTTTCTATCTGTTAGACACTGAGCAAGTGTCTGTCTGCCTCCAGTTTTTCCAATGAAAAATGAGAATGATAATAGCACTATTCTCCCAGAATTGTTGTAGTAATAAAATGAGATAATATTTGTAAAGCATCTTGTATATTGAGGTACTAAATAAACTTGATTCTTTCCTTATATTAGCTAATTCTTTTGAAACTCTCTCAACTCATTCTCAGGCAAAGACACAGATAGACACACAACACACACACACATACACACACACACACATTTCAATGTCTTTGTCAGCTAACAGAATGTAGAGGAAAAACAGTGGGTTTCTGTAGCTTGAGAGGGATTATTGCGATAGATGCTAAGCTGCCTTTTACTTTTTACACTACATTAATTCCCCAATATATTCACTTAGACACTGAACCTTCTCATAACAAACAAAAATAGCTAAGCAAAACCACAGCATATACAACATTCCATTCCCAAAGCCCCCCACTTTTCTACCAAGAGGTGGGAAGCAGGTTTCATAATCTGGTTTCCCAGACCAAGATTGTTCATCGAAATAAGCATAATTCCAGGTGTCTTTTAATTAAAGTTTTAGTTTTTTTGGTTATTTTTTGTTTTAGAATTTATAATTTTCATATTCTATAATTCTAAAATTAATTAGTATGGATAATTTATTTGTATATTTTTTATTTGTATGTGCATAATCTACTGATTTTGCTTGTTTTGCTCATTATCAGTTCATATAAGTCTTCCTGTATTTCTCTGAATTGTAGACATTTATTTGTTTCCATATGGTACGTTAGTATTTCATTACATTCATATACCACAGTCTATTCTGCTATTTTCCAATTAATTAAAATATTATCTTTCCAGCTGTTTTCTTAATATTACAAAAAATACTCCTACTAATATTTTGCTATATGTGGGGAACCTTCTCCCTGTCATTGACTTCCCCGAGGCTGTGCCCAGTAGTGGGATGACTAGATCTGGGGATAAGAATAATATAGTAACTTTTCCCACATAATTACAAATTGTTTTTCAGATGCGCTCAAGAATTCCCAGGTCAATCTATAATATATTGTTGAACCTATCTTCCTACAGCCCCAACAACATTTCCATTTTTATAACCTTTGCAGTTCTATATGCTCATTGTTCCACACCATGCCTCCCCACTATGCTTCCTGGATTTCATATAAGCATACTTAATATACAATACAATTTCTTTTCGAATTTTATCTATTACCTTTTAATGTAGCATATCCTAATATAACCATATTCCAAGTGTAAGTACCACCCCTTTGAGTTTCTTTTATACCTATGGGATCTAATTTCCTTCCTTTCATTAGTATCCCTATTTCACCTCACTTACTACCTATATTGCACATTTATGTAATATGAGTAAGTGAGCCCATGGATTGTCTTTTGCTTCTCTACTTAAATACTGGATCCTGTAAATTTCTGGATTTCCCCACTGCTATTTTTCACCTTATGTTTTAGCATAGCAGATATATAAAAGCATTTCACCTCCCTTTTCAGTTAATATAATCTTCTGATTTCTAACACTTCAGGTACATATATTTTTATCCTAGTTAAGTACATGCTCTCCCTATCCCATTATTCTGATACATTTAAGCCATAGTCCAAAAATAAAAATCTTATTCTCAAAACTATTTTCTTTAATAGTTAATCACTTCTCAAATCTGCCTTTTTCTTCAGAATCTCCTAACTTTAATATATAGTGATGAGAAAATACACCATTTATGTCTGGAAGATATTTATTTTCTTACCTAGGCTATCATAATCTATAACAATGCATTCTATATTGCTTCTGGTATAGATTTTGAGCTCGGAAGAACCAAAAAAGCATCTTTAAAGATGGAAATATGGTGACCCAAAGACCTTCAAAGACTTCACTCTTGCACACAGGCAGTATTATGATTCTACCAAAATCACAAAGATTCTTTGACTCAAAAGCCAGAGCTTTCTCCATTATACCATTCTGTGATTATCAGCTTCGGCTAGCCTCTCAATCACATACAGATACATGCCTTCGAATCTTAGAAGGCTTCTCTAAGGTTAATTTTGTTGTTAGTCCATAACTCATCACTTCTTTTGACTGAATGATTTCTTTGATCCCTCTTTAGATGCCAAATTCTTCATTCTTTGGGTTCAAAAAGCTACTCTCCCCTCTGAGAGAGTTTAGTCACCTCCCCTTTCCATGGGAGAACCTTCTTATCTATTACCTAGCATTCAATCAGTATTCAGTAGCCCTTCTTCCCTTTCCCATTCCATTCCACACTCTTTTACCTCCTAATCACCAACCTAGGATAAGGTCCTCCCCTACCCCTTCCTTGTCTTCTTTATTTTTACCTTGATGAACTTGGTTTTTTTTATGTTGATATGATTTTTAGTAATTGTTTTCTCACATTTCGAGATCCATATTCTCTCTCCCCTTCCCACTCCTTTATCCCCATTCCTTCCTGTTTCCCCAAGGCTGCAGATAATATGATGTAGATCGTACATGTACTCTACACTGCATATATCCATGTTCATAATATTGTGAAACAAGACATGTATATTTCTTACACTGGAGAAAAAATCATGGAGGAAATAAAGTGAAGAATGGTTTGCTTCAACCTACATTCAGACTTCATTAGTTCCTTCTTTGGCAGTGGGTCACCTTTTTCTTCATGAGTCCTTGGGGTTGACCTGGATCCTTACATTGCTGAAAATACTTAACCATTGTAATTCTTACATTAGACTGGGCAGCTATGTGGTGCAGCAGATTGAGATTGAATTTTGAGATAGGAAAACATGAATTCCAATCTTGCCTCAGAAAAGCTTACTATTTGTGTGTCCCTGGATAGGTCCTTTGACCTCTCTCAGCCTCAGTTTCCTCATCTATAAAATGGGCATGATAATAGTACCCATCTCCCAGCATTGTTATATAGCTCAAATGAGATAGTGTTTATAAAGCACTTTGAAAACCTTAAAGTGTGACAGCTAGGTGTCAAAATGGATAAAGAGTCAGGGCTAAAGATAGGAGGTCCTGGGTTCAAATCTGACCTCACTTATTTTCTAGTTGTACAACTCTGGGCAAGTCACTTAAATCCAATTGCCTAGCCCTACCACTCTACTGCTTTGGAATGGATAAGGAATATCATTTCTAAGACATAAAATAAGAGTTTAAAAAAGAAAAAAACCTAAAATGCTACTAAAATGCTAGTGATGATGATGATGATGATGATGATGATGATGATGATGATGGTGTTGGTAATGAAGTAAATTCTTCGAGGCCAGGGATTGTTTCTGCTTTTTTTATCCTCTTGTACTCAGTACAAAGGCTAGTATAGCCATAATAAGAGCATTAAAAATGTTGGTTGACTGTTTCATTACATTCTTTAAGGGAGAATTTTATTTTCCCTCATAAACAGTAGTGTTTAATAACTATTTATTCCCTTCTCTTATCCCTGAAGCTACAAAGAAAAAGACAGATAGAAGAAGACATTGTCCCCAAGGAGTTCATGCACATTCTTCTAGAAGAAACAGTAGGCAAAAAAAAAATACTCATGCAAGATATGTATACAATGTAAATGGATGGCAATCTCAGAGGGAAAGCACTAGAAATTAGGGTTGGAAGCCAGGAAAAGCCTCCTGTACAAGGTGAGATTAGAGCCAAGTCTTGAAATAAGTCAAGAAAACCAAGAAGTAGAAAGCTGTTTTTTATCCTTCATTTTCAAAGAGGATCATGGGATGATATCTTGAATTGAGTGTGAATTGGATTTGTGAGGTAGAGGCACACAAAAATCATCCATCTCAGATTCTTCCAGAGTTGTTGAAATGGCAAGAAGAAATTCAGGACAACTAGAGATGGCCTGGGATGCAGTGGATCACCTTGACTTCTCCAATGTCTGATCAAGCTCTAAGTGCTCCACTGCTTCAGCCATCTTCATTGCTATTGGAACAATTTTTTCTCATCTTTTTCTGATCTCATCATCTCAACATTTTCTATCCATCCTCCCACAGGGAAGTCTTCATAAACTTGAAGTATACCTCCCCCTAACTCATCCACAGATCTTAGGTCTAATTGGTTATTCTCAACCTATTTAGTCTGACTGGTAAAATGGTTTTACTGGAGTGTGGCTGCTGCACATATTTCAGCTCCTTAAAGCTGCAGGTTTCTTGAAGCAAAATAGCAAAAAGGCTAACGTAGCTCTTCAACAGTCCTTCTGTTCAGCTCTTGTCAACTCCCAATCTCATCAAGACTTCCACTGCCTCCTGTCCTCTCATTTGCCCACTCATACCTTCACCTATGTACTTAGCTTCCTAGTTCACTGAGAACAATGACACTCTCCAGTATGAACTAAGTCACCTCATCTCCATTCTTCAAAACTTACCAGCATCACCACTCCTTTATTCAGGTCATAGAAGAAAAGATATCTCTATTTCTCAGTAAAGTTAAGAAAAGAAGAGAGATTGAATTTTCTTTAGATCGTCTTCAAGTTTTGAGTTGCTATGGGGGCTTATGGCTTCTAGCTTTGAGAGGGAAGATGGAAGAGGCTAACACCATTTCAGGTTGTGAAAGGAAAAGACTGAAAAACAGGAGAGGACCTGGCAATATCCACTACATTGACTTCTTCTTATGATATAGAGCAGTGATGGGCAAACTATGGGAGCCAGATGCAGCCCCCTGAAATATTCTATCTGGCCGCTGGGACATTATTCCTAATCTGATGAATACAATGAGTAGAATACAATACAATGAAAGAGTTGCCTTAGAAACAGACTAACAGATGAGCATTTCCTTTCCTTTGGCTCCTCTTTAAAAGGTTTGCCCATCACTAGTCTAGAGCCTTTTCCTTAAGCACCCTAAAGTGAGGATAGCATCTTCTATCTTTTCTCTTTAAATACCCCAAGTGATTCAAAGCTTGAAATTCTGAAGGAAATTCAAGGTCTCTTGCTCTTGTTAACTCATCCTACTCCTCACACAATATTTCTATCCACCAATAAAGAGAAAATCTCATACTAATTGGCTTTGGAAAAGAGTTTACACTTTAAAAAGCCTTTGACCCCTTCATGGTTTCCAGCAAATATTTCTTCTCTCTCCTTTTTCTATCATAGATAAATTTGTATATTTTGAATAATTGATGTTTCTTCCTCTTCACCTTTTCTCAGCTTCTTGCTTTTTGACTTATCATTCCACAAATTAATGGAAATTGCTCTCTCCATCTTTTTGTCTGTCTTTGTCTCTATTCTTGTCTCTCTTTCATTCACTGTTTCTTTCCATTTGCTCATCTGTGTCTTTTTTCCTCCCTATCTTTCTTTCCTACCATCTGACAACATCAACTTCAGTATATATATATATATATATATATATATACGGATGACCCCCAAATTTTTGTCTACTGGCCTTTCTTCTAACCTCTAGGTGACATACTTATCCCCTCCTTTCTTTTGCTACCAGCACTACACACCAGGACCATCTCACTCTTGCCCCTTGATTATTGCATTTGTATCCAAACAAGTCTTTCTACTTTCACACTCTCTCTCTCTTCCAAACCATCCTTCTTAAGACTTTCAGGATATTCTTTCTTGTGTATAAATATGATGTTAGAAATTAAGTCTTGTAACATTCATTTAGAGATAAAAAGTGGAGAAGCTGGCTTGAGAAAAATTGGAGTTTGAAACAGATCTGAGATAGAGTGTCAGTTTCAAATGTTGACAGTGTGTGGGGGAGGGGTAACAGTTTTTCTATGGCAGTTGCTCTGAGAGNATTATTTATATATATATATATGTATATATATATATATATATATAGATCTAATAATGTCATTCCATTATTCAAAAGTCATGAGTACCTCCCTCTTCTGTGGTATAGAGAAATATTGGTTAACTAATTAAGAGTTCATTAGGAAATAGAGTTAAGTAGCATAATTTATTGATAGATACATAAGAGAGGTTAATAAATTGGGTTTCTTTAAATCTGAATGGAATCTTAGAGATGATTGATAGGAGATAAATTTCTCAAAGAGCTTTGAGAAAGGCAGTGGGTCTAACTGTTCACTCTTTGGGCTGACCTGAACAAGGAAGGTGATCCAAAGAGGGAGGCTCTGCTAGTCTAAAAAATCTTGGTGAATTTATATCTTGAGAATAAACCACCTTATCTGGCCAGAGGAGTTTGTTGGGTGCAGTACTTGTGACTGCTCCAATAGGTGGCAGTAAAGTCTGGCCTGTTAGAGTAGGGAAGGCAGTAGCATTTCTAACCAGCTGGAAATCACATCTGAGCAACAGGAAAGAGAAACCTGACTTATTCTTCTTGTTTATAAGTTTATATTTAGAATAGGATGAATAGATAAGGATTTGGGGGTTATAGATAAATAGGAAGAGAGGGTAGCTTCAACTCTGTCGAAGGAGAAGAAGTTCCTCATAGACCAGACTGGTTGACTGGTTATATTTAAGATTTATTAGCATAGGGACGTACATAATATAAGAAATACCTTTTGACCTGTTTTCCTTTTACTATCTCTTCCTCCAAAAGTTTTTATACCTATAATACTAGCAAGTAAACTTCCAGCTCCTCTGACTGGCAGTTAAAGTCATCCATGAGCTGACCACTCTGCCTTTCCATCCTTATCTCATATTATCCTCTTCCACACAATCTATTCTCTAATAAAACTATTTTATTATATTTCCATTTATTATTCCTAGAGCTCTTTATGTTCCATACTTTGTTCATGCTGTATCCTGTGCTTAGGACAGCTTCCTTCTCCTTATTCACCTTTTGAATTCCTAAAAATCCTTTAAAACTCTACTCAAATACTAACTCATGAAGACTTCTCCAATTCCTGAGATGAGTAACTATATTTCCTTGAAACCTCACGTAATATTTTGTTTCATAGCTCTGGAAAACACTTAAGACTTGGAATTAATAAAGACCTCATTTGAATCCTGCCTCTGATAATTACTAGCTATATGATCATAGACAAGTCAGTTAATCTCTCAGAGTTACAATTTCTTCATGTATAAAATGGGGATGTTATTTATAATATTCATCTCATAGGTCTGTTGTGAGATGAAAAAAAGATAATTTATGGAAAGTACTGTGCAAAACGTGAAGCACAGCACAAATATTGGATACATGTAATCTCTCCAATGCACCTGCCATGTAACTTTCTATATTATCATTTTGGGGGGGTTCTTTTTAGTAGTTTACCTATTGTATTCCTCTGTTGTGGTTTAAAAAAAGGACCCACAGGTTCAAGCTGAATGTCCAGGTCAGGTAGAAACTTTATTGTTATCATAGCCCATGAATAGAAGGATCATTTACCTCAAAGAGCAATATATCTGTGAGGCAAGCGAGCTCCCTAGTAAACAATTTCTAAGTAGTTTATATAGCATAAAATTAAGATCAAATGATTTTATCATTTATAATTATCATATTTATAATTTATAATAATGTATAATAATCATGTGCATATATTTATAGGGAGTTATGCTATTGCTAAATAAGAGGTAATAACCTTCCTTGCAAGGAGGAAGAACAGCATGCATAGTTCCTACATCCAGTTTTGTGATGTCTTAGAATATTTCCTGGCCCACTGAACAACATTGGTGATGATAGGAAGATATTATGTTAGGCTTAGCTTAATGGTTTAGATATTCAGAAAGACCCACTGTAATTTCTTTGAATTATATTCCAATAATTGTAACCAATAACCTCAATTATTTAAGTAGAATGTCAAGCTGGACCATTAAACTGCTATACCCCAATATATTATAGGTCCACAAGGCTAACCAGGTATTAGCTAACTTTTATACCTTCCTCAATATCTGAGGCAGATAGGTGGTATAGTGAAGAGAATGTTGTCTCAAACACTTATAAGTTGTGTGACTCATCTCAAGTCTATGAACTTATCTCTCAACTTCAGTCATCTCTTCTATAAAATGGAAATAATAGCACCAGTTTCTTGGAGTTGTGACATAATATATGTAAAGCATATTGTAAGTCTTAAAGTACTATGTAAATGCAAGATCAGTGTTATGCATATGATGGTTTCTTAATCTATGTTTGAATTAATTTACTAATTTATATCATATCTATATTTCATAGGCTCACAGAAGCAAATCATAGCTAGAAGGGCCTTAGAGATTTAGCTCCCCTTCAGGAAAGTGAGCTGTAAGAGATTCAATGATTTGCCCATGATCACACAGTTTTAAGTGGTAGGACCAAGGTTTGAAACAAAATTCTCTTAACTGCAAAGCTAGTTCCTTTCTACTATATGGCACATTTATATATCTATCTATAGACATATTCATAATCATATCTTTATCTCTGTATTGTATAACCACTCCCCAACTCCAGAGTGTTCTGTGAAGTCAAGCCAGCCACTAAATATTTGTTAAGCAACTACTAAGTTCCAGGAATGGTGCCAAGCATTAAGGATCTGATGATTTACAAAAAGATAGTCTCTACTCTCGAGGAGCTCACAGTGTAATGGGGGAGGCAACATGAGAATACCTCTAGGATTCAGGATTCTGAGATAGCCCCTTTTGTTGCTTTGTATCTCATGTTCCCCTATAACTGAGGATCCTTGCTTATTTCATAGGTGTGATTAATATTAATATTAATAAGGATATTTATAAATCTTCTAAGACACAAGGTATTAATGAACAATGGCATTCCTAAACAAACGTTTTCCAAGGACCCCTACAGTAGATATATATGCTCTGATAATCATAGCAGATCGGGTAGAGTATAAAACAACTTAAATCATCTCTGCCTTCCTTTGCCTAAGAGCAACGAAACAAAGGAATGAAATGAGAAAACCAAGCTAAGGATCTGCAGGTCTTATGATATGCAAATCAACACTTAAATATCATTTGAAATTTTATTCTGTTGGGGTATCTTTATGTTTCTTTTTTTAATGTATCTGAATGCTTTATAATCATTTATGACCAATTTTGATCCTGGAGAAAAGATTAGGAAATGTGTTTCCTTTATCTGATTTACAAAGTATGGGGCCAGCAGGACAGAATATTGAATGTTTTACAACATAGTCACTGTGGTGATTGGTTTTGGATAACTATTTTTCTCTTTTACAAGGCCAGATTTACTGGGCTGAGGCTCCATATTGAGAGATGACTGATATAAAAAACACAGGAGGCATTGGTAAGATTTAGTACTTAAAAATTATAACAAAACAAAAAAAATGACAAAAACACAAATATGGCAATGAAAAATGAGTCATGGGAAAGTAACTTGAGGGGAACATAGAATCAATTAAAATAAAACTCCCTTCAATAATGGAGATCTCTTCATACTTGGGGAGAAAGGAAAAAGAAGTAATAGAAAGGAAAACACCAGAAATGACTGCTTTATTGCCAAACTTTTAAATAACTTATCTGTGCCTATCACTTCCACTTCTTATTACATCATGCTAGAGATCAGAAGACTCTAAGCTTCTGGGATATCTTTATGTTTCTGATAGACTAGGAGACTTTCCTTTTGATTGAAACTCTACGAATCACATTATATTATGTAGAGATAAAAGTCTCCTCTGATATCCTTTCTATGCCAAGATACCGTTATTGAGTTATTTTCTAGCAGTTCTGCTGATGGATTGAAGATGAGCATGCAAAATTTGGCTACATATCGGCAGAGGTTTGCTGGGAATGTCACTAGAGATTTGGCACATCTACTAAATAAACGGCTGGAAGTACAGTGAGAGGTGGGGAGCCACACTCATGACTCAAAACTTTTTCTCCTTTCTCTGAGAAAATAATTAAATAGGTTGCTTGCTATTATTCATAGCTGCCAGGTTAGAGCACTATGTCCTCTGTTTTCTTCACAGGTGGTACTTTCCCAAAGGAGAAGTTTAACAAAATAACTGGATGCATGACTCAAGTATGAAAATTTCTCAGAAGTGCGATTCCAGTATCTCCTCATTGGATTGAACTACAATTTAGCTTTTCATCTCTTCTTATTTCATCCACACTATAAACTTTCTGGTTGTAGTTAAAGAAGCTAATTCTTTGTCAGTTCCCACAGAATCAAGCATGGTACAAGGGAAAGAAGAAAAGAAGGAAGGAAAGGAGGAAGGAAAGGAGAATGGAAGGAAGGAAAGAAGGAAGGAAGGAAGAAGGAAGGAAGGAAGGAAAGAAGAAAGGAAGGAAGGAGAGAGGGAAGGAGGGAGGGAGGGAAGGAAGAAAGAAAGGAAAAAAGGAAGGAAGGAAAGAAGGAAGGAAGGAAAGAAGGAAGGAAGGAAAGAAGGGAGGGAAGGAAGGATGGAGGAAAGGAAATCGAATATATAGAGAATATGTTAAGGATCAACCTAATCAGTTGTTCACTGCTAAAGAAGACTTAACCAGAAGAAAATCTCATAAAGCAAGAGAAACTGCTTAAAGAGATGCACAAAATCTTTTTCTTTCAGTTATAAGTTAAAACTGAGAACAATCAAGTAGGACAAGTTATGAAATCACTGTTCCTAGAGACCTTAATATTAGGATTATTAGCCTATGTCTTTTCATAAAAGGTTAAATTAAAACCTAGAGAGGGTTGGAGTTCAGAACCCAAAGTACATGACAAAGTACTCCCAGAGGGTATGAGAAGTTTGTCAACAAGGTAGAGAGGATATTTGATGAATAATTTTACCTTAATGAAATTAATTTATCTATTTTATTTACTATGTGTGTTTGAATGTTGTTACTGCATTTACTTCCATTTATATGGAATAAGGAGAGATATAGGGACTAAAAAAGGTCAGGAACAGCAACTTTGAACCACCAGCAGCAAACACTGCAATGTATTTCTTAGTTCTTGGAATGGGGAAATTTTGGAATGACTTCATAAATTAGAACTTTTTACGCCAGCAATCCCATCTACTGGTCTCAGATTTGTAGAGTTTTGCAGGTGCCCACTGTACTTTCTATAATGACTATATCTTGATGCTGAGAAAATGATGGAGTAGAAGTAGCAGCTGTGTCAGAACGTAACTGCCCTGAAGGCAAAAATTTCTTCATTTTTTTCTTTGTATGCACAGTACCTAGCACATAGTAGGTATTTCACAATTGTCTTTTATACTGCATTACATTATGTTGACATGAATTGCATTGCATGGCATTGTGTTGAATCCTATTCTGTCATATTACTAGGGTGGCCCACATCAGGGCTTCATGCAATGCCCTACAATCTTTACTGGGGTGGATGAATCATTCCACCCACACATACTCACTCTAGGGAATCCAGAACTATGCACAGACAGGAGTGTGAATGAGACAGGAAGGCACTTTCACTACAGTCTATGAAACAAACATAACTGCTAGAATAGTGTGACTAGACCTATAGCCAAAGGCTGTACAATGAAAAACCAAATTAGAGTCTTACCAAATTATCACTGATTGTATCATATTTAAAATCTACAAACTGCTCCAGTGGTCTATTTGAGAGGGAACATGACAGTGGGTAGAGTTCATAGCTTGAAGACAGGAAGAACTCAGTTCAAATCACACTTCTGAATCTTGGTACCATGAATCACTCAATATCTGTGATCTTCAGTTTTGTCATCTAGAATATGAGAGATTTTGATTACATGGTTTCTAAGCTCCCTTCTCGATCTAAAGCTATGACTTTTTTGTCAGATTATGCCACAAAGCTAAATAGGTAGTCTGCCAAATTAGACTATCAATATGTAGGTTTTAAAAAAAGGCATTGAAGACAATAACTTGAGTCTAGAATTGAGTAAGAGGAGGAAAGCAAATGGTATCAAATTTGGAAAATTGTACCATGCTTTCAATGAACGCAAGCTATCACTGCTATAAAAATCTCATCTCTTTAATACCTTTACTTTCTCAGTAATGTTATATGGCTGCAAATCACCAAATACTAAACCTTCTGGAGCTTAAAATGAAAAATCAACTAAAGGCAATAGAGGAATACTTAAGGATCACTGATGGCCAACACATGAAAAGTGGAATGAAAGATATTAGTAGACAGAAAGGGAGGTAATGTAATCATAACAACTGAAAGATAATAGATGGACAGGATGAGTGGTATATGGGTCCTTTGGAATTTTAAAACAAATGAAAAGCTA
Organism: Gracilinanus agilis; assembly: GCF_016433145.1. Taxonomy (NCBI): domain Eukaryota; kingdom Metazoa; phylum Chordata; class Mammalia; order Didelphimorphia; family Didelphidae; genus Gracilinanus; species Gracilinanus agilis. Next base: position 117,763,366 of record NC_058132.1, on the reverse strand, counting down.
AGTCCTAGAGAAACAAAGACAAAAATTGCATAATGGCTATGGGTCATGGAACTCTACTCTCTCTGAAGATTTAAGAGTCCAATCACTCAAAGAGAAATGGTGGAATACACATTGTAAGTATAAGCAGGCTGCAATACATCACAGAGATTTATGGAGAAGCACTATAAAAGGGTACATTTTAAATGTATTATTTTTAAAAGATGGACTAATGATATGGCGAAGGTAAGGGATATCCAATGGATGAATAAGTAGGTATGAATGGGTTGCAATCTTGATCATGGAAAAGAATATCTACTTAGAGGTCACAGATTCATTTGGGTATTATATAGACAATAATCACACTGAATGAGAAAACGTAGGGAATTGTGATTTGCTTCAGCACAGATTTTGCCCACCCCAGTAAGATGGCAGATTCACCAGAGTACTGAAGCAAATCTACCGAATTTAGGGAGAATTGCAGTAGAATTACTTTCATCTTCCTGAAGCATTAAATAACCATTCACTAATGCCCCGAGGAGGTTGTCAATGATTATTCTTGGAGAGAATGAGATCAGTATATGCCCTTTCACCCTCACTGTGCTCTCCAGCATTTACCAAATACAGACATTCTATAATGAAAACCTTTTCTTTCTTCCAAACTTAGTAAAACTGAATTGACTACTTCTGGAAAGCTGAGTGCAACACAATTATTTGCTAAATTGTATCATTTCTCATTTGTTTATATCTTCAGAGATATTTTACTTCTATGTTTAGTTGTCCTTCATTTAATGGTGGTTTCAGAAACATTTCTATATCTTCTTATTGTTTGTCTAGTAGTAAATGATATAGAAAGAAACAGCTAATGTTGTCTTGCCTCCATAATGTCTCCACTATCCTTTAGATTTCCCCACAGAAGTCTACACAGCTACCACAAAAATCTTCCTGATACTCAGGGATGATTATGTTATATTCACACTCTAAAACCTACAGCGACTCCCCTAGAGAATGAAGTACAAACTCTGTAACTTAGCTTCCAAATTTTTCTACAATCTAATTCCAGTCTACCTTTCCAGTTTTATTTTATTCTGCATCCCTTTATGTCCTTTACAATGCAGTCAATCTGGATCTTTAGCTTCCCCCAATCTTGCGCTGACTTCTCCCACCTCCATGCTTTCATGAAGGCTATTTCCCATGCCTGAAATGTACTCTTTCTAGGGAGAGTGTTCTAAAGTTCTCCCACAGAATGATATATATGGATCATGAGTCAGAAAACCTGAGTTTACATCCGGCTCTGGCACTTAATGCCTCTGTAACTAAGCAAATCACAAAGTTTTGGGACTTCAGTTTTCTCATCTACAAAACAAAGGCATTGGGCTAGTTAAAATCCAAGGTTACCTCTAACTTTACCTATGATCCTTTTTTATTTCTTCTTTTTTCTATCAGATGCTATCAATTGCCAGCTCTTCCATGAAACTTTACCTGCCTCTATAACTGCCTCTCATTCCATTCATCTTTTACTTCTCAAATGTCCTGCAAAATCTTTGAAGGTCTTTTCTGCTGTTATCACATTCTATCTTATAGCATAGCTATTTGTATTCATCACATACCTTTCCTCTGGTTAGATTGTAAACACACTGACCACTGACTGTAGGGGCAGCACCATTTGTTTTTTTTTTTTCTTTCTATATCCTAGAGTGCAGAGAATACTCAGCAGGAATCAACACACATATTATAGAAGGTGAAGTGATCTCTGAACTGAATCTTGAAGGATGGAAAAAAAATTTAAGAGGTAGAGATAGGAATAGAGTATACACCAGGTGAAGTATGATACCAGAAGAAGATAGAGAGATGGGACAGGGCAAAAGAAAAGTAGGAACAGTGAAGCTTAGCACGCATATCTCATGTATGAGATAAAAGTAGATAAGAGGGGTGGTACTAGATTGTGGAGAGCCTTGAAGGAAAGGATAAGGAATTTAGCTTTATCCAGAAGGCAAGAGGGCATCTGAAAGATTTTTGAATGAGCAAATGACTTAGTCATTACTGAGAAATTAGAAAATGAATATTGAAGCTGTATAGAGAAAAAGTGAGAAGAGAGACTGGAGAAGATCCCACAATAATCCAGGCATTTATTTTTGCTGTAAAATGAAGCACCTAAGTAATGAGAATAATCACTCCCTGATGTCTCTGTGTATAAGTTCAGTTTCAGTATTCTTAGACAGGTTATAAGACATATGTCTCATGCTGCAGGAAATGCATCTCTCACCTTTTCTTTTGTGGACTGGAATTCCCTCTACTAGAGAAACTGCTCACCTTTTTTTTTTTTTTTTTTTTTTTTTTTTTTTTTTTTTTTTTTTTTTTTTTTTGCTGGCTTTGTGAGTTCAAGAAAAGGAGAAGGATTTTGAAATACTATATTATAATCATCTATTTAGAATATTTAAAGCGATCACTTATTTATGAGGCTCTACTTTCCCCTTTCCAGAATGCTTAGCATGGTGCAAAAGCAATTAAAATTCACTCATAATCATAACAGTAATTATTATGGTTTGGGGCATCTCTGTGCCACCTTTCCTGTGCAGTCCCTTTGTGATTTTGTGGTCGGTTCTGCCTCCCTCCCAAGCCAGTGAGCATCTGTCCTCCAGAGCAGCTTCAATCCTGTCTCCGGAAACTGGTCACACATGAAAGCCTTCTCAGTGACTCACACTCACCCCAGGAACCAACACGCAGCTGTAATCTTCAGTGACTCAGTGTCACCCAACAAGCGAGGACGCTGCTGCAATATTTAGCTGTTCTCTTTCTCTAATGAGAAATCCTCGATCTTTGATATCTTGAGGGTGAAACACCACCCAATTAAAATGCAGAAAAGCATTCTGTCTTGAGCATCCGCTCAATATGGCTCAGTCTTTGATTACAGAGAGGATGATTGGGAGACAGAAGGCTGTTCCACACAATGTCTTAGAAGAAGGAGGAGCAGTAGGAAACTACTTTATTTTTTTGTTAGTAATGTCTGTGTGAGTGGAGTAAAAGCTTTAGGCCTGGAATCTAATGGAGCATTAAGCCAGGAGTCAGGAAGACCAGGTTCAGACCCTACCTTGAATGTTTAGGAGCTGTATGACCCTAGGCTAATCACAAGCTCTCAGCAACTCAGTTTCCTCATCTCTAAAAAGAGCTGTTGGATTTGATGACCTGAGGTCTCTTTAAGCTCTAAATTTATGATATTTCCATTTCAGTCCCAGGATCTCATCTTTCCATAACACTCCAATGTTTACTAGATTGTCTTTACTAATTTACTAATAAATTACTAAATCATAGTAACCTTGGGGGTTAGATAATACAAGTATTTTTACTCCCTTTAACAGATAAGAAAACTTGACTTACCTAAGGTTACACATTTCATCAACTCATTAAATAGTTTTCATTATAGAACTTTAAAGCTAAGAGGTTAAATAGCTTTTCCAGTGTAAATGTCAGAGAACTCAAACCAAGGTCTTGTGATTTGTAGGATATGGTAAATACTTATCACTACACCACATTGCTTCATGTTTGTACCCTGATTCCCTGGGATCCTGAAAGAAGACTGTCATCTGCTTGTGGGAGATTTTTGGTAGATACTATTAAATCTAACCTGAGTTGCTGGTTAACTTGGCTGGGTTAGCTCCCAGATCTACCCACTTGAAGGAGTACTGACTGTGGTCCTGGAAGAGCTACAACATCACTGGAGTGAGACAGGACTCTGCAGTGAGGATATCTCACTTTCCTTCCTGATCTCCATTGTGCCCTGCCCTGCTATAGTTTTAGCTTAGTGTAGATAAGTCCATTCCCTGTCCCTGAGGCTTGCCATAGACTGGTAGAATAGAAAGCCTTTTCCCTTCTTTAGACTATGGATTTCTTAAATTAAACTCGTGTTTATAAGCCTTCTTTTCAATGTCATTTACTTGATGGTTTCTCAGACTCCCTGGCTGGGTGAATCAGTGTGGTAGTTAAGACCCAACTGTCTCTCCTGTCAGTTGCCCAAACCATTCATTGAACTCTATTTCCCAGCTTGTTAAGTCCCCACCTATTGTCCATTCCTGTCTCCTACTCACCCTTCTGAACCCAGATAAATATTTAAGTTATCTTCCCCTGTTTTCTTCATAAGACTACCCAGTACTGATGAATTCTGTGGAGACAAATAATATAAACAGAATGTATCTAGAATGCATTTCTAGAGATTATTCAGTCCTAGGAAAATGAAAGAACAAACAAATAAGGAAAGAAAGAGAAAGGAGGGAGGGAAGGAAGGAAGGAAAGAAAGAAGGAAGGAAGGAAGGAAGGAAGGAAGGAAGGAAGGAAGGAAGGAAGGAAGGAAGGAAGGAAGGAAGGAAGGAAGGAAAGAAGGAAGG
>NC_058132.1:117683858-117749031 GCF_016433145.1 Gracilinanus agilis | reverse complement strand
TATATATATATATATATATATATGATTTCTTCACCTGAAAACTGCCTGTTCATGACTTTTAACCACTCATTATGTGAAGAATAATCCATTCTACTTTTCCCACATTTTTTCCTTCTCCTTCTCTCCTTTCACCTTCTCCCTCCTCAAAAGTAGTTTGCTTCTGACCACAGCTACCCCTAATTTGCCCTCTTTTCTATTTGCTTTTTCCCATTTCTCTTATCCTTTTCTACTATTACTTCTTTGTAGAGTAAGAAATTTCTGTCCCCAACTGTGTGTATTTACTCTTTGAGCTAATTCCAATGAGAACAAGATTTTTGTACTGCCTATCCATTCCCATCTTCCTCTCTACTATAAAAGCTCTTATGTGTCTCTTTTTTGTGGCATAATTTACCCAATTTTATCCTTCCTTTTCCTCTTCTTACAATGCATCTCTTGTCCTTTCTTAATTTTGTTATTTTGTATATCATTCCATCATAATCAACTCATACCCATGCCCTCTGTCTATGTATATTCCTTCTAACTGTCCTTATAAGGATAAAGTTCTTAGGTGTTACAAGTATGATCTTCCCATAGAGAAATATAAATAGTTTGATCTTATTGAATCCTTTATAATTTCTTTTTTCTTGTTTACCATTTTATGCTTCTGTTGAGCATTGTATTTGAGTCAATTTCTGTTCTTTTCATTAGGAATGCTTGAATATCCTCTATTTTCATTAAATATCTGTTTTTCCCTTAAATGATTATACTCAGTTTTCCAAAGTAGATGATTTTTTGTTGTGAACCTAACTCATTTGCCCTCTAGAATATCATATTTCAAGTCCTCTGATCTTTTAATGCAGAAGCTGCTAAATCTTTTGTTCCTCTGACTGTGGTTCCACAGTATTTGAATTGTTTCTTTCTGTGCTACTTGAAACATTTTCTATTTGATCTGGGAGCTTTGAAATTTAGCCATAACATTCCCAAGAGTTTTTGTTTTGGGTTCTTTTTCTGAAGGCTAGTGGATATTTGGTGGATTCTTTCAATTTCTATTTTACCCTCTGTCTTCAGGATATCAAGGCAATTTATCTTGATCATTTCTTGAAATACTATGTCTAGGCATTTTTATTTTGATCATGGCTTCCAGGTATCCAATAATTCCTAAATTAGCTCTCTTCAATCTACTTTCCATGCCAGTATTTTCAAGGAGGTCACTCTAACACCCCTATGTAAGACCTATGACACTGTACTAACCTGTCACACTAAGTATTTCCCATGATATTGAGCTAAAAAGTTAAGATTCCATACTCAAAGCCATAGCAAGCAATTTCAGCTCCTGAAACAATCAGTTTAATACATGTTTGAAAAACTTTGTAATTCAGAATGAAAAAAATGAGACAAATTATGGCAATTCATTGGGTGGGGGGGTGAGAGGAATAATTAGTTACTCTAGTGATTTGAGGGAAAAGAGTGGGAAGGAAATTTGCAGGTCATCTAGTTAAACTACAGTAGCATTAAGATTATAATTTACCCTTATTTGGGGTTATTGATTATTGATGCAAAGTTAATGAGATTATGCTGAACATCCAACTGGTTGCCAAGTTCCTTCAATTTTCCCTCTAGAACATCTCTCATATCTGTCCCTTCCTGTCCACTCATATAGCTACAACTCTATTTCAGGCCTTTGAAGGAAATTTTCTACATGATCTCCCTGATCTCACGACCCTTCCATCTCCAAACCATAAGTCTTACAACTACTGAATTATTATTCCTAAAGTACATATGTGAGTATGTCATTCCCCTAATCAGAAACCTTGAGTAACTCTCTGTAAACCCTAAATTCAAGCATGATATCTAATATTGAACATTGGGGAATGGCTGAATAAGTTGTTGTATATAGTTTTAGTGGAATACTATTGTGCCATAAGAAATGATACTAAGGAAGAGATTGGAAAAACATGGAAAGACTTATATGAATTGATGCAAAGTGAAGTGAGCACAACCAAGTGAACAGTGTATATAGTAATAGAAATACTGTATGATAATCAGCTGTGAAGGACTAAACCATTGTCAGAAAAAAAGGTTCCAGAAGACTCACAATGAAAATTTCTATGCTTGATAGGCTGATTCCAGCTTACCTTTGTAGGCTTATGACATATTTCTCTCATTTATATACTCTATGTTCCAGCCAAATGGATCTTGTTGGTATATCTCATACATGACTTTTCATCATTAGTTTTGGGGCTTTCTCCAAGCTGTCTCATATGCTCAGAAAAGTTTTCCTCCTTATCTTCACCTCCTAAATACCTCCTTCAAAACTCAACTCAAGCACCATCTCCAAATCCATGTAGGCTCATTGTGATGTTTTATTGTTGGTCTCCTGATAATCGACTCATCTCAGTACCACCTAAGTATCAAGAAGAGTGAGATTTGTAGTTACTACTGAAGTTACTATACTTAAAATACTATAAAGTACCAAGTTAAATAAGAAAAAATACATTATAGGGGTTACGATGGTGGCAGAGTAAAAAGCGGTGCTTAACCTCTCCTAACCAAAACATACAGGACTCCTCAAGGGGACATAAAAACAAATCTAGACGAATGGAGTGACCCCACAACAGGGCTCAGCGTGGAAGGTACGTGGAATTGGGGCATTTCCATGCTATAAAGGGGTGAAACAGCTCTTACTAAATAGCGGGCTGAGCAACACCCCCCCACACACACACACACACACCACCTACAATGCCAAAGCCAGCTCAAAAGAAATAGAGCAAGTCTGGGGCACCCTTTGAGTCACTGGCAGCTCCAGGGCCTGTTCCTGAGAGCAGAAAGACTTAGGACCCCAAAAGGCTAAAGAATGCACACGGACTTTGAGCGAGGACACGGAGCACAGGCGCGGGCAGAGGCAGACACATGCTCGAGCAAAGGCTCTAAAACCCTGAGTGGGGAACCAGTGCAGACAGGTATACGACTGTGGAAACAGTGCCCTGAGACCTGTAAAGGAACATCCAGCAGAGGATCAAGCAAGGGAGTCCACCAGGGGGCTGGACCTTGAGAATAACCAGAACTGAGACCTCAGGAGCCTAAAGAACGTAGACAGTCCCTGAGCGCAAGGATAAAGCTGAGAATGGGCTGGGTTAACAATGGCAACCCAGAATCAGAGAGCCCAGAAGAGAAAGATTAACAACAAGAAGAAATTTTTAACACTCAACAACTTTTACACAGAGAAAATCCAGACAACTGAGCAAACAGAAGAGGAGAACAAACAAGCAATCACATCCGGACCCTCCCAAAATAATGAAAACTGGTCACAAACTCTTGAAAAGTTCAAATCTGAGATGACGAGAAAGTTGGAAATGATTTGGCTAGAGAAATGGGAAATAGCTCAAAAGGAAATCAGGGAAGAAAATAACAGTTTAAAAGGCAGAATTTTGTAATTGGAAAGTGAGGCTCAGAAATCAAATGAACTGATAAGCAAATTGAACACCAGAAATTATCAGATTGAAAAGGAAAACCTGTCCCTAAAGGCTGGAATTGAGCAATTAGAAGCCAATGATCTCTCAAGGCACCAAGAACAAATAAAACAAAGTCAAAAGACTGAAAAAATAGAAGGCAACATGAAATATCTCAATGAGACAGTGACAGACCAAGAAAACCGTTCTAGAAGAGACAATTTGAAAATCATTGAGTCTCCCTGAAAAAGCAGAAAGTAATAGAAATTTGGACTCCATACTAAAAGAAATTATTCAGCAAAATGGCCCTGAAGTTCTACAACAAGAGGGCAATATAGACATTGAAAGGATCAATAGATCACCCTCTAAACTAGACCCAGAAAGGACAATGCCCAGGAATATAATAGCCAAATTCAAGAGCGTCCAAGTAAAAGAAAAAATCTTACAAGAAGCCAGAAAGAGACAATTCAAATATCAAAGAGCACCAATCAGGATCACACAGGATCTGGCAGCCTCCACGCTAAAATACAGCAAGACTTGGAATATCATATTCAGAAAGGCAAGAGAGCTGGGCCTGCAACCACAGATCAACTACCCATCGAAACTGACTATATATACTTCAAGGGGAAAGTATGGGCATTCAACAAAATTGAAGATTTCCAAGTATTTGCACAGAAAAGACCAGGACTAACTGGAAAGTTTGATATCCAACCACAAAAATCAAGAGAAACATGAAAAGGTAAATAAGAAACAGAGGAGAAAGAAAGAAAATTCATGATTTTTAAATTTGCCTTTTTAAGGGCCTCATTAAGATCTAATTATCTTTATTCCTATGTGGAGAAATGCTATGTATAATTCTCTGTAGTGAACTCTATTCACTATTATAGTTTTCACTATTATAGTAATCAGAAGAATAATTCATAGGGAGAGGGTGGAATACTAAATGGTCTAAGATGATATGGGAGGTGGGAAAGAGGGGGGTGAATAGCAGGGGCACCAAGAGAAACTTGAATGAATAAAAAAATAGGATATTCTAGTACACACAAAGAGGGCATGGGAAGGGGAGGGGACAAATACTATTATAAGAAGGAGAGGAAGAGAGCACTAAGAGGTAATATTTAAACCTTACTCTCAGTGTAATCAACCCAGAGAGGGAAGAGTAGCTATATTATCCAATGGGATATAAAACTCTATCTAACCCTACTGAGAAAGTCAGAAGGGATAAACCAAGGGGAGCAGGGGAATGGGGAGGTCAAAAAAGGGAGGGGAGAAGAAGGGTGAGGGAATTCATTAGGCCTTTAAAATAAAAAGAGGAGAATAATAAGGGAGGGAGTATAAAGGGAAGTTAATCAAGGGAGGGGATAAGGGATAGGGTCTTAATAGCAAACCACTGGTTTAAAAGGAAATAGTTTAAGAAGGGGTAGGAATAGGGGAGGATACAAAAATGTCAGTGAATTCATAACTGATAATTATAACTCTGAATGTGAATGGGATGAACTCGCTCATAAAAAGGAAGCAAATAGCAGAGTGGATTAGAAACCAAAATCCTACAGTATGTTGTCTACAAGAAACACATATGAGGCGGGTGGACACACACAAGTTTAAGGTTAAGGGCTTGAGCAAAATCTTTTGGGCGTCAAATGAGAAAAAGAAGGCAGGAGTGGCTATTATGATTTCTGACAAAGCCAAAGTAAAAATAGATATGATTAAAAAAGACAGGGAAGGTCATTACATCCTGATTAAAGGCAGTATAAACAATGAGGAAATAACACTGCTCAATATGTATGCACCAAGTGGCATAGCACCCAAATTCATAAAGGAGAAACTGGCAGAGCTCAAGAAGGAAATAGATAGTAAAACCATACTAGTGGGAGATCTAAATATTCCTCTTTCAGATCTAGATAAATCAAACCAAAAAATAAATAAGAAAGAGGTAAGAGAGGTGAATGAAGTCCCAGAAAAAGTAGATTTAATTGATATGTGGAGAAAAATAAATAGGGACAAAAAGGAATACACCTTCTTTTCAGCTGCACATGGCACATTCACAAAGATTGACCATGTTATAGGGCATAGAATCATTGCAAACAAATGCAAAAGAGCAGAAATAATAAATGTAACCTTCTCAGATCATAATGCAATAAAAATAATAATTAGTAAGGGCACCTGGACAGGCAAATCAAAAACTAATTGGAAATTTAATAATATGATTCTCCAAAACCAATTAGTCAAAGAAGAAAACATAGAAGCAATCAACAATTTCATTGAAGAGAATGACAATGATGAGACATCCTACCAAACTCTGTGGGATGCAGCCAAGGCGGTACTGTGGGGGAAATTTATATCCTTGAGTGCACATATTAACAAATTAAGGAGGGCACAGATTAATGAATTGGGCATACAACTCAAAAAATTAGAAAGCGAGCAAATTAAAAATCCCCAGATGAAAACTAATTTAGAAATACTAAAAATCTAGGGAGAAATTAATAAAATCAAAAGTAAAAGAACTATTGAATTAATAAATAAGACTAGAAGCTGGTATTTTGAAAAAACAGATAAAATAGACAAAGTACAGGTGAATCTAATAAAAAAAGGAAAGAAGAAAACCAAATTGAAAGTATCAAAGATGAAAAGGGAGACCTCACCTCTAATAAAGGAGAAATAAAGGCAATCATTAAAACTATTTCGCCCAATTATATGGCAATAAGTATAACAATTTAGTAGATATGGATGAATATTTACAAAAATATAAATTGCCTAGATTAACAGCAGAAGAAATAAAATACCTAAATAATAACAGATTAGAAAAAGAAATTGAACAAGCCATCAAAGAACTCCCTAAGAAAAAATCGCCAGGGTCTGATGGATTCACAAGTGAATTCTATCAGACATTCAAAGAGCAACTAATCCCAATACTATACAAATTATTTGATATGATAAGCAAAGAAGGAGTCCTACCAAATTCCTTTTATGACACAAATATGGTACTGATTCCAAAGCCAGGGAGATCAAAAACAGAGAAAGAACACTACAGACCAATCTCCCTAATGAACATAGATGCAAAAATCTTAAATAGAATACTTGCAAAGAGACTCCAGCAAGTAATTAAGAAGATCATCCACCATGATCAGGTGGGATTTATACCAGGAATGCAAGAATGGTTCAACATTAGGAAAACCATCCACATAATTGACCATATCAACAGTCTAACAAACAAAATTCACATGATTATCTCAATAGATGCTGAAAAAGCCTTTAACAAAATACAGCATCCATTCCTATTGAAAACACTGGAAAGTATAGGAATAGAAGGACCTTTCCTAAAAATAATAAATAATATATACCTAAAACCATCAACAAACATCATATACAATGGGGATAAATTAGAAGCCTTCCCAATAAGATCAGGAGTGAAACAAGGATGCCCATTATCACCTCTATTATTCAACATAGTACTAGAAACACTAGCAGTAGCAATTGGAGAAGAAAAAGAAATTAAAGTTATCAAAATAGGCAAGGAGGATACCAAGCTATCACTCTTTGCAGATGATATGATGGTATACTTAAAAAATCCTAGAGAATCAACTAAGAAGCTTGTAGAAATAATCAACAACTTTAGCAAAGTGGCAGGATACAAAATAAATGCACATAACTCATCAGCATTTCTATACATTTCCAACATATTAGAGCAGCAAGAGGTAGAAAGAAAAACACCATTTAAAATCACCCTAGACAATATAAAATACTTGGGAATCTATCTACCAAAACAAACAGCAATTATACGAAAACAACTACAAAATACTTTCCAAACAAATAAAACTGGATCTCAACAATTGGAAAGCCATTGATTACTCATGGTTAGGACAAGCTAAAATAATAAAAATGACCATTCTACCCAAATTAATATACCTATTTAGTGCCATACCTATCAAACTACCAAAAAACTTCTTTACTTAATTAGAAAAAACTATAACAAATTTCATTTGGAATAACAAAAGATCAAGAATATCAAGGGAAATAATGAAAAAAAATGTGAAGGAAGGGGGCCTAGCAGTACCAGATATTAAACTATACTATAAAGCAGCAGTCATCAAAACAATATGGTACTGGCTAAGATACAGAAGGGGGGATCAGTGGAATAGACTTGGGGTAAATGACATCAGCAAGACAGTGTATGATGAACCCAAAGAGCCAACTTTTGGGACATGAATCCACTATTTGACAAAAACTGCTGGGAAATTTGGAAAACAATATGGGACAGATTAGGTTTAGATCAACATCTCACACCCTACACAGATAAATTCAGAATGGGTGAATGACTTGAATATAAAGAGGGAAACTATAAATAAGTTAAGTGAACACAAAATAGTATACCTGTCAGATCTCTGGGAAAGGAAAGATTTTAAAATCAAGCAAGAATTAGAGAAAATTACAAAATGTAAATTAAATGGTTTTGATTATATTAAACTAAAAAGCTTTTGTACAAACAAAACAATGTAGTCAAAATCAGAAGGGAAAAAACAAATTGGGAAAAAACCTTTATAACGAAAAACTCTGACAGGGGTCTAATTACTCAAATATACAAGGAGTTAAAGCAATTGTATAAAAAATCAAGCCATTCCCCAATTGATAAATGGGCAAGAGACATGAATAGGCAATTCTCAGGTAAAGAAATCAAAAGTATCAATAAGCACATGAGAAAGTGTTCTAAATCTCTAATAATTAGAGAAATGCAAATCAAAACAACTCTGAGGTATCACCTCACACCTAGCAGATTGGCTAAAATGAAAGAAGGGGAGAGTAATGAATGTTGGAGGGGATGTGGCAAAATTGGGACATTAATGCATTGCTGGTGGAGTTGTGAACTGATCCAACCATTCTGGCTGGCAATTTGGAATCATGCTCAAAGGGCTATAAAAGAATGCCTGCCCTTTGATTCAGCCATACCATTGTTGGGTTTGTACCCCAAAGAGATCATAAATAAACAGAGTTGTACGAAAATATTTATAGCTGCACTTTTTGTGGTGGCAAAGAACTGGAAAAGGAGGGTATGTCCTTCAATTGGGGAATGGCTGAACAAATTGTGGTATATGCTGGTGATGGAATACTATTGTGCTAAAAGGAATAATAAACTGGAGGAATTCCATGTGAACTGGAGAGACCTCCAGGAACTGATGCGGAGTAAAAGGAACAGAACCAGAAGAACATTGTACACAGACACTAATATACTATGGTAAAATCGAATGTAATGGACCTCTGTACCAGCAGCAATGCAATGACCCAGGACAGCTCTGAGGGATTTATGGAAAGGAAAGTTACCCACATTCAGAGGAAGGACTGCAGGAGAGGAAACATATAAGAAAAACAACTGCTTGAACACATGGGTCGGGGTGGACATGATTGGGGAAGTAGACTTGAAACTACCACACCAATGCAATTATCAACAATTTGGAAATAGGTTTTGATCAATGACACATGATAAAACCAGTGGAAATGTGTGTTGGCCATGGGTGGGTGGGTTAGGAGGTTGAAGGGGAAAGTAGGAGCATGAATCATGTAAAGATGTTAAAAACGAATATTAATAAATGTTTAAAATAAATAAATGAATGAATGAATGAATAAATGAATGAATGAATGAATGAATAAGAAAAATAAATTAAAAGCTCTTCCTGCCCCCAGGGTACAGTAATATAGAACTGAGTGGAGAATCATGGGAAACTGTGTAAACCAAATTACAGAGTTGGGAGATTATACAGCAGTTCAGTATCAACTTGTCTAAAATAAAGAGTTTGTAAAGAAGAGAAATATGAGGTAAATAAGAAAGGCAAATTGTGGCCAGATTATAGAAACCTTTGAAAAGTTAGTCAGGAGTTTGGATCTTATTTAATATTATTCACAAATTGATCTTTCTTCTTAAAATCAGGATGGGATATGGTCTGATAATATGAATGTAGGTACAAAGAGAACTGGGGCTCTGAATATTACTAATTAGCTTTCTGGCTCTTGTTTTTCACATAATGTCTAACTAATGGCATGAAATGTTCATATTTCATTTACAAAAACATATTGACTTCCATTAGCTGGCGTCATTCATATGAGTGTCACTAGTAGAGAAGAGGAAAACTAAAGGTTTTGTTTTGAGTGTTTTATAGTCAGACACGTACTTACATTGCTATTACATACATTTTAAAAGGTAACAAGAAGAACAAATCTAGCCTCTGGAATAGTTTATGATATGATTATATGATTAAGGGTTAACTATTCAATCTGGGCATGATCCATGTACCCTTTCTTCTCTTTACTCTCCTGCTTTCTTTCCCCCACCCCCTTCTTCTCTTTTTTAGCTATATAACTGTTTGTTAATCCCTCCATAGAGGCTAGGTCAAGGCAGGAGCAGGAAGTTATGGCAAATGTGGAGAAAGATTTATTTAAATAAGAACTTGAAATTTGTGGTTTAAAAGAGATGTGTGTATTATCTGTACATTCAATTTTTGCCACACTATTTAAATTCAATTATTAAATTTAACAAAAATTTCTACTATGTGAAGAGAATATAGTGATTTACTTGGTAGGAGAAAATTGGACAAAATTCACTTCCCTCACCAGCTCTGCCTTGATCTCTTTAAGTCTTAGTCTTAATTTGATTCACATGGACCTACATGATGGAGATTGAAAGGAATCTTGACCAAAATTTGAAATTTTTCCAACAGGAGTCATTGGGATGATTCAAATGGACCAAAGCTCTAGACTCAAGGCTTTGATTTCAGTTAAAAGGAATATTCAGAACATTATTCAGATATGAGTTAGAACAGAGTTGAATAAATGAAGAAGAAAAACAATCAAAAGATTGATTTAATTGCCAAAGAGTTTCTTTAGTTAGTTGGTTAGATGTGCCCTGCCAAGGAACTACAAATAATAGTCAAAATTGCCTCTTAGTTAGGTCTCAACCATACTTTTCATTCTGCCCTCAGGGGGTTTTGATCATGCCAATGTCCTTGATACAATTTGTACTTTCAGAAATAAAGCCACAGCTCACTATTTTGCCTTTTTTTTTTTTAAAGAGCTAAAAGAGCTCAATAGACCACTCCTCCCACAAAGGAAGAGGGCTCAGAGCAGCTGAAGACCAGCAGATGTCAGCAGAGAGAAGCTCAGCAGAGAGACCCTGTAGAGAATAGAGAATTATCATCAGTGATCTTTTAACAAAATTGTAAAGAGGTAGTCAGTCTTTGCTGAGGAGATTCCTTTCAATCCTATCAATCCACTGGCCCATACAACCGAATTAAGGAGCTAGACCCAAAAGAGCCATTTGGAACTTATGGAACTATCAACTTTTGGTCAATTTACTTACAATAAACAAATTGCTCATTTCTCATATTTGGACACATGCTAGGGATGGAGGGAGATAGAAAGATAACTAAAATACTAGTCCCTGCCCTCAAAAAGCTAAGAGCCTAGTAGAAGCACTAAGATATATACAGATGTCAGTCAATAAAGAAACATTAATTTACTGCCTAGATTCCAGAAAATGTGGTGAGTGCTGGGAACATAAATAAGAAAGAGAAAGATAGTCTCTGCCCACAAGGAGTTTATAATCTAATAAGAGAAGACAATACACAAAAAGATGCTTTACAGGGGCAAAAGAGAGAAAAGAAATCCAAGGAGTACAGGTAGTACAAAATGAAGTTCCTAGCCTGAGAACTCTCTTTAAATGGAGGCTTTGAGAGAAGTTCATTGGACTACCCTCTAGATAAAGATAATTCCTAATGGAATATGATGAATGCATGAATATACTTATCACCTGTTGTCACTCACACAAGCACTGCCTCCTTCCCTCCTTTCTCAAAGGATGACTTGGTTCATCTATGCTTTTCATCTTAGACCTTCCTGCTTCCTCATGAAATGTTCCATCAATCATCCCTTCCATATCTTTAACATATACAAATACACAGAATACCTTCTGGGTAACTTTACTATGCCCTCAATCTATAATCTAATCTCTTATTTTCTCTTCATTGTTACACTTCAAAAAAGTAGTATATAGCCGGGGGGCCTCTGGTAAAGATTTGATTTTCTTTTTGGGGTGAGGGAAAAAGTGCTGCAGATATATATATATATATATATATACATATATATATATATACATGTTTTAATTTATTAGAATTTCTCCATCACTTTCTAAAGTCTAGGTTATCAACAAAATAATAAAATAATCCCAGATTTATAGTTTATGCCTATTTTTGAGATATGAGTGCTCACACTATAAATTTAACAATTAGCTCTCTCAAGCTGGCTCCAGGATATCCCTATATAGTGATTATTAGATGATTGGCCCAAAAGATCAGGAAGATATTACTTTCTTACTTTTACTCTCAATTATTCACTGTCTTCTCAATTTCCTAAAGCACTTTGTTTGATTCTCTACTTATTTATATGTTGCTTTCCCCGAACTCTATTTGATTGCATGTTCCCTGAGGTCAAGGACTGTGTCTCATTTTATCTTTAAATAAAGATATATGCCCCATGTCTAGGAAGAATCAAAATGTACTAGTGAGAATATTTTAGCTTCACAATTTATACTATGTATGTTTTATTGCAATTTCCTTTATACCAAAAACATCACTCAATGTTTCAATTGGATCAATCGATCCACATCTAAAAGTCCTTCAAAAAGCTTTTGGTACCAATGAGTATCAAAAAGGAGTCCTAGTTTTCTGGGAAGAAGGAGTTTTAAATGACAACATGAGACACTGGAGCATCACTATTTACTTTCCTGTTAAACAAATGAATTATCCAATTTTCCCACATAACCCATGTCAAACTGAGCAAGAATGAAGATATGTATGTGGGTTACCTTGAAGACATCCAAGACAAGATCTACTCTACTGAAAGTTTGCCATATCATGTTTCTTTGAGCAAACAATATGAAATAATCAACCAATCTAGCATATGTGAAGAAAGGCTGTTGAAATACCTTAATGGTACAGAACTACCCAACACATACCAGCCTTGGTTTCAGAAAGGTCCAGCTAGACTAACTCATGAATCAGCATATGATATGATAGAATGAGTGTAGGACCTTGAACCAGAACATAATTAATTTTGAATCCCACTTCTGATAGCTATGTGTTATATGGACATATGTTATATGGACATGGGTAAGACAATCCATGTTTCCTGGGGCCCATTATTCCCTTATCCATAAAAACTAGAGTATCTACATTCTAATATCATTGAATGCATCAGATGAGACAAAGTTTGTAATCAGCTATAAATGTAATATTATTCATGGGTCATGGAGGAATGGGCCTATGCCCCCCAAAACTCTCCCACCAACTTGCTACAAGGTGAAAACTTGCTCTCTATAGATTCATTGGGTTGTCAGTGTTTCTGAAATTGTCTTATAAAATGCTGGTGTTCATTACAATGTGAAAATGGATCCTATAATAGAAAATTAATGTTAGCCATACTTTGTGAGAATTGTAAGGACCTACAGAAATCCTAACAGATGGAGTCACTACCACTTTTGGCACTAGCACCTCCTGTTAATTTTGCTATAGGGAGGAACAAAATATGACTATCTACTTCTTGCACATTATCATCATCCCAACCTCATCCCATTCCCTAGCCAAATTTTCCTCTTCTGAATGAAGGAATCAGTTACTAATAAGGTAGGTATTCAGCACCTCATGTAAAATAACTTTCTAAATTACAGTCTGCCCTTATGAAAAGGAAAAACATTTGCCTATACTTGGAACATGTGCACGCACTAGTATCTTGGTCATCTAAGACCATATCATTCTCTTTGTTAAATTCTGAATCTTGGAGAAATGGAAAATGTCACTGGGGGTCAAGCATAATTCCCTAGAGCCTGAGGAAATAAGAGTGTCGTAGGGCATGGGGAAAGAAAAGTGATAACTTTTTAAAGGAAGAGGGAAAAGAGTAGGTGCAACAAATGCAACAATAGATAGGGCACTGGGCCTGAAGTTAAGATGACCTGAATTCAATTCCTATTTCAGACACTTACTAGTTATGTGGTCTTGGGTAAGTCATTTAACCTTGATTTCTTCATTTATAAAATGGTAATAATAATAGCAACTCTCTCCTAGGTCAGTGATGGCAAACCTTTTCGAGGGGCAGGTGATGTCTTCAGGCACACATGGAGAAGGGGAAGGGAGAAACCCAGCTCTGTGTCCCTCTGGCTTACCAGTAATGAACTTGGTGAACTCTATGCTGAGGTGTCAGTGAGCATGCCCAAAGAGAGGGCTCTGAGTGCCTCCTCTGGCACATGTGCCATAGATTCCCCACCATGGTCCTAGACTCATTGTGAGGATCAAATGAGATTATAATTGTAAAGTGATTAGCCAAGTGTCTGACACACAGTAAATGCTAAACACATATTAGTTGTTATTATTATTAACATAACAGTTGTACTAGATGTCTAAAGAAGCCTCTCCTGACTCTAAGATCCTGGAGTTCTATTAGTCCTTTTTGCCAAGTAGCTATGTCTCCCTGCATTGCAGCAGCTTCAGGATATTTTGGCTTCCATAGAAAAAATACTTTTAATCGTTACAATTTTTCAGTATCAACATTGACTTGCTTTCCTATAGTTAGTTCCCAAACTGAGCCTTAATGATTAATTGACATGCCCTGGGTCGCTGAACCAATTACCATCTAAGGTGAGCCTTGAATTCATGTCTTCCTTACTTAAAATTCAGCATTCTCTCCATTCAGCCAAGGTAGTATAATTCCATGAATGCCCCCTAACATACAAATATCTCAATGAGGAGTAGCACATTAAGGACTAGTCCCTTATTATTTAATAGTTAATGTATAAATGTAGCCATTAATACCTTAATGAAATTTTTATCATCTTATCTGGTTATCATCTAGAAAACAGCAAGGCTTTGGGGAAATGGAATTAGGACTTATTTAGTGTTTACTATGTATCAGGCAGGGCAGCTAGACATTTTCTAGCTGTGTGACCCTGAGCAAGTCATTTAACTTTTATTTGTCTTATTCTATTAAAGAAAGAAATGAAAAAGCACTCCAGTATCTTTGCCAAGAAAATTGCATGGACATTATGGTCCACAGGAACATGAAGAGTCAGACACAACTTAATGACTGAACTACATTGTGCCAGGCATTGTGCTGAGTGCTATACAAATATTATCTCATGTGATTGTTGCAATAATTCCAAACTGTAGGTTTTTATCATTCTTATCATTTTACAAATGAGGAAACTAAGACAGATATCACATGATTTGCTGAAGGTCACATAACTAATAAGTGACTCAAACTGGATTTGGACCCAGGTTTTCCTGACTTCAGAATAAGTGCTCTATCCATTGTGCCACTTAGCTACCTTCCTAGCAAGGAGGTGAAGTAGTCTTTATTTTTTTGTCTTTTAATGGAAGACAAGAAGGAGAACTACTTTGCGAAGGCTTGCCCTTGAAAAAGACATTTAGAATTCCTGATCATTCATGGATCAAGACAGAAATCTGCTCCAAACAAGGAGGAAGTGGAAAAGAAAGCTGGGGACATAATTGATCTATTAAATAGTTAGAAGTACTTCAAGGTTAGCTAACAGAACCAATGACTAATATAATATAGCACCCTGAACAGGTTGAGTGAGAGGGGAAAGAGTAGTTATCTCCCAAAAGGGATTAAGGAGATTTATAATAACAGGCTGTCGCATTCCCATCCATCTTCCCTCTTTCAGAACCTTACTTCAGGACATACTGACGATTCCAACTAGTCATAAGAGGGTGATTTGTCTTGTGTCAGCACCCACTCATTTTGCATTCAAACAGGGGGATAATACTCTCCTGGTGATTGGAGGCTCCTGGGACATCGTCACAGAATGTTCGTCACTCCTTTGAGCCCACAGTATAACTGAACACAAGCCTAATTGACTTCCACGTAACTGTGGGCAGGAAGGTCACTAATAGGAATAAATAGACAACAATTTCACAATTTCCCTGCTCACTTTAAAGTTTATAATTATCTTTATTAGATTGATTTAAATATATGTTAGTCATCTATACCACTGGGTCTTGACAGCACTATTTACTTTTTCGGCAAATGTAGAGTTTTGGTTTGTAAATAGGCTTTACAGAAAATGGGTTTAAAAATAAATAAAATTTTATTATTTTTATCCCTCAAAAGAACAAAGGAAAATACTGGTCTTATTCTTAGCAGATACAAAAAAGCAGGTATCTTGTTTTTAGTATCTACCCACTATCCATCTCCTCATGCACCACTCACCCCAGCATAATCACTCAGTGCCTGGCAGTGTGCTGTGTATACAACAGGAAAGCAAGGCATAATTATTGGATAAATGAGTATATCTTTTACCTATACTGCCAATGATTAATCAATTAACACTGACATTTTGTATTTCTATCTTTCCTCTCTCTCTCTCTCTCTCTCTCTCTCTCTCTCTCTCTCTCTCTCTCTCTCTCTCTCTCTCTCTCTCTCTCTCCTCCACCCTCTCTCTCTCCCCCACCCTCTCTCCTCTCTTTCTCTCTCTCTTTCTCCCTCTCTC
The DNA here is from genome assembly GCF_016433145.1 of Gracilinanus agilis. NCBI lineage: Eukaryota > Metazoa > Chordata > Mammalia > Didelphimorphia > Didelphidae > Gracilinanus > Gracilinanus agilis. The sequence goes on along the minus strand of NC_058132.1, from coordinate 117,733,062 downwards.
TCTGCCCTCCACTTTCCTTACTTGAAAAAAAAGAATGACTGATGTAGCACAGGCAGACTTCTGTCTCAGGAAAACAATGATCTTTACTTTCCATGTGCATGCTGACCATGAACACTGGTTGAGTTGGGGATGTGGCAGGGGGGAGTAAGAAAGAAAAGGTTGAGGGAACATTATCCAGAAGGAAGTAGGAAAGCTAAATGATTATCTGATGTTCTAAAACCAAGCAAGAAAAATGTGATCCAGAGAATCCAATTCAAGTTTTGAGCTTTTTATTGGTCTCCTTCAGATGCCTCATTGTGGTGTGGAGGTGATCCTGGGAATGTGGAGGCTATATAGCTAGGTTGGGAGAGTGGATGGAATATTCACTGGATCTGGAGTTGGGACCCTGAGGTCAAATCAGGCATCAGATACTCATTGGGTCATCACAACTAGTAATCAGACAAGTCATTTAGTCTCTAGTGCCTAATTTTTCTTATCTGTAAAATGGGGGAAATAATAGTACCTCAGAATTATTGTGAGGATGAAATATGATCATATTTGCATGAAGCTTAGTACAATATATGGCAAATATTAGGTGCTGTTAATGATTATTCCTTTAGTACAGTATATAATATGTTCTGATAGCTTGTACCTGAGTACAGGTCGATTGATGGACCAGACTCAAGGACTGTTATCAAGGATCGATGATTAGCAAAATTCAGAGAGATTCTTTTTTGTTTAATAAATTTAATATTTTCCCGTGATTACAAGAATCATGTTCTTTCCCTTCCCTCTCCTCTCCCTTCTCCCATAGCCTACACGCAATTCCACTGTGTTTTACATGTGTCATTGATCAAGACCTATTTCCATATTATTGATATTTGCACCAGGGTGATCGTTTAGAGTCTACATACCCAATCATATCCCTACCAACCCATGTGATCAAGCAGTTGTTTTTCTTCTGTGTTTCTGCTCCCACAGTTCTTACTCTGAATGTGGATAGTGTTCTTTGTCATAAGTCCCTCAAAATTGTCCTGGATCTTTGCATTACTACTAGTAGAGAAGTCTATTATTTTCTATTGTGCCACAGTGTATCAGTCTCTGTGTACAGTGTTCTTCTGGTTCTGCTCCTTTCACTCTGCATCATTTCCTGGAGGTCACTTCAGTTCACATGGAATTCCTCCAGTTCATTATTCCTTTGAGCACAATAGTATTCTGTCATCAACAGATACCACAATTTGTTCCAGAGTCTTCATAAGAAGTAGGGTTTGTTTTTGTCCCCATCTTATAAGGCCATGATGCCATCTCTTTAAAAAGAATGGAGGCGATAATAGCCTGGATCTATGAAGGTGTCTTCCCATGTCTCAAGGAAAGCATAAATTAAGGCAAGTCACATCAACAAGTATTTATTATGCCTACCATGTGTATTAGCACTAATTCAAAGAAAAGCATAAAACATTCTCTGCTCTCAAGGACCTCACAGTCCAATATAGGAGAAAGCATATAAACATCTTTCCACAAACAAACTAAATTGACAATTTTCTCAGAGGGAAGGCATTAAGATTAAGGAGGACTTGGGAAGACTTCTTACAGAAAAGATGACTAGCTGAGACTTGATGGAAACAAGGGAAGTCAAGAAGCAGAAATGAGAAAAGACAAATAAGAGTTCAATGTATGGGGGACAGTCAGTGAGAACTCATAGATTTGAAAGATAGTGTGTATCCTGTGAGGAACAGAAAGGAAACCAGTTTCGCTGGATTGTAGAGTATGGGAGAAGAAGTAAGGTATAAGAAGACAAGAAAGCTAAGAAGGGACCAAATTAATAACGATATTAAAAATCAGAGGATTTCTATTTTATCTTGGTGATAATAGTGAGCCACTAGAGTTCATTAAATTGAAGGTGACCTGGTCAGACCTGCACTTTGGATATGTCACTTTGATAACTAAATGAAGGATGGGCTGGAGAGAAGAGAGGCTTGAGGTAGAGAGACCAACTAGAAAGCTCCTGCAATGGTCTCTACTGATTATTTTCTTCAAGGCCAGTACTGTGCTGAAATCACAGAGTCATTCATTTAGGGCTTAGAAATCATGGAATCTAACATCCTCTTTTTATGGATGAAGAAACTGAAATCTAAGAAGTGTCAAGTAAACAGATTGCAATCAGTAGATCTGGGATTTGAACTCAGATCCCTCTGGGAAATGAGTGAAAAATGTAAAAAGAAGACTTTAAGAAGTGTAAGTGGAAGCCGCATAGAACTTTTTCCACATCAACCCATGTGTCTGAGCAATTGTTTTTCTTCTGTGTTTCTGCTTCCATAGTTCTTACTCTGAATGTAAATAGCGTTGTTTTTCATAAGTCCCTCAGAATTATCCTGGATCATTGCATTGCTGCTAGTAGAGAAATCCATTACATCCAAATTTTTCCACAGTGTATCAGTCTCTGTGTACAATGTTCTCCTGGTTCTGCTCCTTTTGCTCTGCATAAGTTCCTGGAGGTCTCTCCAGTTCACATGGAATTTCTCCAGTTCATTATTCCTTTGAGCAAAATAGTATTCCATCACCAGCAGATACCACAATTTGTTTAGCCATTCCCCAATTGAAGGGCATTCCCTAATTTTCCAGTTTTTTGCCACTACAAAGAGTGTAGCTATAAATATTTTTGTACATGACTTTTTTCCTGATGATCCCTTTGGGATGTAAACCCAGCAGTGGTATGGCTGGATCAAAGGGCAGGCAGTCTTTTAAAGCCCTTAATGAAAAAAAAATGTGAAGGACGGTGACCTAGCAGTACCAGATCTTAAACTGTACTATGAAGCAATGGTCATCAAAACAATATGGTACTGGCAAAGAGACAGAAGGGAGGATCAGTGAAATAGACTAGGGATAAGTGATGTCAGCAAAACAGTCTATAATAAACCTAAAGAGTCCAGCTTTGGGGACAAAAATCCACTATTTGACAAAAACTGCTGAGAAAATTGAAAAACAATATGGGAGAGATTAGGTTCAGACTGACATCTCACACCCTATACCAAGATAAATTCTGAATAGGTGAATGACTTGAATATAAAGAAGGAAACTATAACTAAATTAGGCAAATACAGAATAGTATACTTGTCAGATCTTTGGGAAAGGAAAGATTTTAAAACCAAGCAAGAGTTAGAGAAAATTACAGAATGTAAAATGAATAATGTCTATTACATTAAATTAAAAAGGTTTTGTACAAACAAAACCAATCCAACCAAAATTAGAAGGGAATCAACAAATTGGGGAAAATCTTTTTAACAAAAAACTCTGACAAAGGTCTAATTACTCATATATATGAGGAGCTAAATCAATTGTACAAAAAATCAAGCCATTCCGCAATTGATTAATGGGCAAAGGACATGAATAGGCAATGTTCAGATACAGAAATCAAAACTATCAATAAACACAGGAGAAAGTGTTCTAAATCTCTTATAATTAGAGAAATGTAAATCAAAACAACTCTGAGGTACTACCTCATACGTAGCAGATTGGCTAACCTGATAGCAAAGGAAAGTGGTGAATGTTGGAGGGGATGTGGCAAAATTGGGACATTAATGAATTGCTGGTGGAGTTGTGAATTGATCCAACCATTCTGGATGGCAATTTGGAACATAAACTACTTTAAAAAGAGGTACAGGTACAGTCAGATATCTGTTTTTCCAATTTGAGTATTTCTCAGAACTGTAAGAAATTCTTGTAGATTTCAAGCAAAGAATAATATGTATCAGCTATTTTTCCATTTCTAGTCATGTTTTAGCAGTGACTCATAGAGAGGGGAAGCAGCAATAAAAGCTTTCAACTTTGTTTTATCACCAAATCAATACAGTATTGCTCTAGGATAGACATGCTTGTTCAACATGTCTCTATGTCTCAAGAATCTCTCTTTATTCATTTAGATTTGGTAAATAAAACCTGAGATGATGCATGCATTTGATGTCCAATTTAAGTCACCCAGAGAGAGTAGGATTTGCCTGATTTTTAGTGACTATAATGTAAAAACAAACATCTCAGAAATGTCACCCACTTAGAAGAGACATTTATTCTCTTTTATGTTGACACTACATGGAATGCTGTGTCAATCACTTGTGCTATTCTTGTCTTCCAAACAGCTGAAAATGAGGAATTTAACATTTTGTCTTAATTCATCATATTCAACATTTGTGTTCCTCATTATTCCCTACTATTTCACCTATATTATTTCTGTATAGAATCATTTCTTTAGAGCTGAGAGGGACTTTAGAGGTCACTTAAACCAACTCCCTCATTTTACCAACTTAAAATGTTACAAAATTTATAATTTTACCAATTTAAAAAAGTAAATTTTATCATTTACCAATAGGGAAAATGAGGTACAGAGAAATGAACTCACTTGCCCAGGCCACAAGGATACTAACTAGGAGGACCAGGATACAAAGCCAGGTCCTCTGACTCCAAATCCAGTGCCCTCTCTTAAGGATAAATTACCTTGCTGCCTTTTCTTATTACCTTTTTTCCACAACTTTTCATAAAAACCATATCCAATCTTTAAATATCTGCTGTTACACATTATTGTACTCTGTTTCTACCCTGATGGAAGGGCTCACTCCTTCTCACTTCCTCAAGATCTTTTCACATTGTTTTATTTATTGTCCCTTACAGCATTGCCCTTTCTTATGGAGCAGTTTTATGTCCTCAGATTTCTAAGAAAGTGATTCTGACTCAGAGTTCTGAGACAGCCATTGCTCAGTTCTGAAAGTGACAAACTGTAGTATAATGAAGTGATGTAGCCACCAGAATTATTCTGTAATATGAGATAAATATTTTACCTTTTTTCCATCTTTTAGCAGTCTTATTTTTTATTTTTCCAGATTACATATTGATAGAATTTTTAATAATTGCTTTTAGACATATTCTAATCCATGATCTCTCTCTCTCCCTTCCCAACATGGCACACAATATGATATAGGTAGTGCATGTGCTATAATATAACATATGTTTCCATCTTCATCATGTTGTGAAAGAAGACACATTGCTTACACTAGAGAAATATTTCTGGAGGAAACAAAGTGAAGAATGGTTTGCTTTCATCTGCATTCAGACTCTGTAAGTTCTTTCTATGGTATCTCATCTAATTGTACACAGAAAATGAGAATTTGGTTACTATCAATAAGCTAAATTGGAGAGATTAACAGAGAAAGATAAAAGGAGAAAGAAACAGGCAGCAGAGACAGACAGGTGGAGTGGGGTAAAAGGATAAATTTCAAGTCTTTAATAATTTCATTTGAAAATGAAGGATACCATAGTTGCTGTCAAGCAATAAGCCATATGAGCAGAAAGCATATTACCCCAGAAGCAAGGAATCCTAGAAGTCACCCAATCCAAGAAGCTGATCAACTAGTTTTGTTGATATTTTGTACCCAATGATGTGTTAGTTAAATACAGTTTAGATCACATCAGCTTGGTAATGGAAGCATCTGTTCAGCATAAAAGTTACATACATCAAAGAACTTTAATGGAGAGCTCCCAAGACAGAGAGAGTATCAGAGTTTATTGTTATGGAATTGTCAGGACATGGGGGTTTCCCAACTCATGTGAATCCTTAGCAAGTTTCTGCAAATATGTCTCTCCTCTCCCCAATAGATAATGAAAGCATTGGTGGGAAAATACTCCCAGACATATATGTGGCTTGTGAAATATTTGTTTTTTGGGAACTTGCTTTAATATGTAAGTAAGTACTTTTTGCCTTATTGATAAGGAAATTGTCACATTAAAAAAATTTAATTTCATCATGAATGGCTGATTTTGTGAAATGGAAGTGCATTAGTTGGCAGTTAAGTGCTAGAGCAGTATGTAATTGCATTCCCCTACGACAAGGTTGTCCACAGGATTCTAAAAGAGTTTCAGTATAATAATGTGGTAGTGGCTTTTCTCTGGGGACCTACACCTACCTGTAGGAGAGTAGGTTGTGGTGAGAGAACCATCCCAGAGAATGAGTATGTGTCACATATTTTCTAGTAGAAGTAAAAGGTGCTGTGGTGTGTATGACCATCTCATCCACCCATTGTACATAGCTAACAATGAAAGGCAAATGGCTGTTCACCAATCACCATTCTGCTGCAGAATCACATTTTTTTTACATTTGTATATCTCTCTTTGATATCCCTTATTACATTCTACTTGTATAATCATTTTAATATGACACAGCTTCTTCATGATTATCGTGTAATTCTCTTTTGCCATTTGTAAAATCTTCCATTTTAACCCTTCAGAAACCATAATTTTCTATTACCCACATACTAAAGCATCATTGGAAGAATGTAGTTATTAAAATCTAGGCTTTGTTTCTAAGAGAAGATTGAGAAACAGTAAAAAGAATCATCTGTAGGTTCCTAAAGGCAATAGTCCCCTTCTCATATTTGCTCAAATCTGGACTCAGCTCATTGTCCATTCTTGGAAGCTGTCTAAGAAGCTGATCATGGACCAGATTTATAAATTATTAATCTTACTGTATATCAAAGTCTGAGCAACAGAAACATTTCATCCACTTGTTTTTTTTTTTCCCAGTGGGGCTATTAGGTCAAATGTTAGGATGATTATCAATCCAATTTAGAATGCTCTGAAAAGGCCTAGGGCTTGATGCAATCAAAGTAATGTCATCCTCAAAAAGGAACATCTGTACAAATTGTCATATATCGAGAATCCCTCTTTATACTCTGGGTAATAAATACTTCCAACATGATGATGGCAAACACTTTTAAAGAGCCTTTGGTGATCTTTCTGTGCATTGCCCATTTGAAAATCCTAATCAGATGGTCACTGAAACAAAGGTACAGCCAGACCACAAATTAAATGTTTGAATAATGCAAAATTTAATAGGACATATTATAAAATGATATCAGAATACATTTAATTTGAACAAAAATTCAGTTAATGTGACACATAGGAGCTAATCAAGTATTACTATATCATTAGCCTGCATTTGCTTGTGTCATTTGTGGGTATAACGTGCCTTTGCTGTGTACCATATTACCTAAAAAAAACACAGAAATTTAAAGGAATTGAAACTAAATCTTTCAGCTCTGTAGATTAAACATTCTGGCCAAAATATAAATTCCTCTTGCCAGAGATGCCATTTATTTGCTTCATTTTTACTCCAGACAGTGAAACAAAATGAAAATAAAATGAATAGCAAAGAAACTTTTACTGAAAATATTATTTAGCTTAATCTGTTTAAAATTTGAGCTTTATTCCACATGGTAATATCAAAGATAGCCTGTGTAGATGAGCATATGACAAAAAATATCCTGACATTTTAAGAAGCAGGTGCACTGATGAATAATTTTTTTTCATGTGGACGAACCACTTTTTTTTATTCTGTGAAAAGATACCTTCCAGAATTTATACTTCTAAGAAAGAAAGAAAAAATTCAGCCTGGATTTAAAATGTCTAGGGGATAACCTGATATATTTATTCAGAGTAATACAAAAGGAAATGTTCAATTAAAATATAAACTATTAAATTAAAATCAATGCATATTTATTGATCTCAAAATCCTCATGATCTAGAAAGTTATAGTCATCAATCACTTTCAGTTCCTCAGTGGTCAAATAAAAAAGCATGAATGACCAAACTGTTTTTGAAGACCTATTTTCAAGTTACTTTAAATCAGCTATTAAAAATATTATAAGGACAACAAGATTGAGCCTAAAGCATTATTGATTTTAGATAATGACCATGTCATCCAACTATATTTGCTTCACTCTGTGAGGAAGTGAGCATGCAAATTAACTTTAGATGTGAATAAAGCAGTCTGTTCCTACCAGTCTATTTATGGAGATTTAAAGAAAGATGACAATTCAGCCTGCCCTGTTAAGATATTGTAAATGACAATAATGACATTTTCGTCATATTTTCAGTATAAGCTTATCTTTAAATATGATATTCAGAAAAATTTTAATTGCTTTCTGTGTGTACTTTGTAATAAAATTCAACAAGTACAGGTTTCTTATTTTTTTACTGTTATATACATTGACAGATACAATTTTTTTTAAACCCTTGTACTTCGATGTATTGTCTCATAGGTGGAAGAGTGGTAAGGGTGGGCAATGGGGGTCAAGTGACCTGCCCAGGATCACACAGCTGGGAAGTGGCTGAGGTCGGGTTTGACAGATACAATTTTAGTTTAAAAAGTTTTCGTTGCATATTTCTTTTTGCTCGGAACCAATTTTCAAATTTAATATAATTATAACTTTGAAGAGTTTGAATTTACTGTAATGTAACCATTTCATGGACTTCATTATTTGTACTAATCTTTGCATCTTTGTGTTACCCTAATATCTTTTCTTGTTTTATAGAAATATTTTAAATAATTTTTTTATTATTTTGCATGTACATAAAATAATTTGTAAGAGAAAAGGCTTTAAAATAGCATTTTGTTCACCCTAATGAAATTCTGTTTTATACTCAACAAACAAAATCTCAACAAAATCATGTAGTCTCTACATATTTCATCAAGTTGTGTGACTCTAGTCTGCCAGGGGTTAGGATTTGCAAAGTCTTCCTACTATTCACTCCTCAAACTTTCATCAAAGATGCCCTTGAAAAGAATATATAAGTATATATGTTTATATATAAATTGGAATATATCAGAAAAATTTATAAAGATAAGGAATTATTCTATGGCTCATGTAATTGTTATTTTCTAGGTCTCTTTTTCTTTAATAAGATCTAAGATTTCTTCCCTCAACACTCTGATATCCTTTCCTTCTTCAAATATGTCTATGATTCTATAGTTGATCTCTCAATGCTTTCAAAATTGTGTCACTTCCTGCATGTATCTCCTCTGAGCAAATTTTAATCATGTCCAGCTGTTTTTCTCATCTTTGTTTCCTTCAGTGCCATTTGTAAGACTCCATATGGCACATGCATGGCTATAGTGTTGCATTCCAAATATGGTGTTTCAACATCAGTGATGAAAATAAGTTGTGTATATCTTTAGTTCTTATGTTTGTCCTCTATTCAGTTTCATCTTTATGTGCTGTTGGGATGACTAAGTCTTTTTTCAAGTTTTCTATAAACTTGTTTTCCCCCCCTTCATTGCTTCTCACTGTTTAATAATAATAAAATGAAGAGGAGGAAAGGAAGGAGGAGGAGAACAAAAACAAGAATAACAAGAATGAAGAGGAGGAGGTTTAACATTTATATGGTTCTTTAAGGTTTGTAAATCCTTTTAAATATATTACCTCATTTAATTCTCACAACAACCCTGTGAGATTGATAATAGTATCATCTCCACTTTCCTGATGAGGAAATTGAACCTAGTTTGCTTAAAACTTCAAGTATATGCCTCTGCAAAATTTTACAAATTAATTTATGTTATAAAACATGTTATCAATGGCTTCCATGTCTCTAATTGATAAGGGAAAATTTTATTAGCAATTTGGCAGTTGATTTATTGTACTTCTTTGGGAAATGATGATAGTCTGCATCAATGTTCATTCCTTTGTCTAACTCCCATAATCAATGGCATGTATTATTTAAATAGGTCAAGTTAGAATCATCTTAATTTCAAACCATACATTCACATTTTATTTATTTTTCTAGTTCTGTATTGACATTAATCTTTAATAGATTTTTCACCTGACTTTTAAAATATAAATGATTTGGAAATGACTTTCAGAGTTAGCATTAATGTTCTGCCTGTTAAAATATAATGAATATCATTATTTTGTAATATTATTTGGCATACTCCATGTCTAGCACTTCCTGAGTTCTGCAAGAAAATATTCATGTTTAATAGGTGCAAAATTTCTGCATATTCTGAAAATTTTTGGCAAACTTAGACATCTTACTTTTGAAATATTTTCCAACATATTTTTCACTGTCTTTCCTAATGTCAATCTTTGTTTTTGAGTAATCATGCATTAAAGTATATATTTATTTAATTTAGAAAATGTTATTAATTTATTTATAGATTTCTTTATAGAATTTCTATACTTCCTAATCTTCTGTAGCAGACAAGCAGACATTGGCAAAAATGCTACAATTGTTTTCATGTTTTTTTTTGCATTTTTCATGAGAGCTACTATATGAGATGATAAGATAACCTATAGAATGTTGTTTGTATTGCCCTTAGATGAAACAATAAAGCCAACTCAATCAACTTCCTTAATTTTAGCTAAAAACTAATTTTATCTTCTGCTTTAATTTATAAAGAATATTAAGATTGATATTCCTTAATATTCTTCATTGCTTTTACATGACATCACTCTACTCTGACCTCAGTTTAATTGTTTAATCTTTAACCTATAATTAACCAGTTCAACTCTATACTATCTTCTTCTTAAATCCAGTGCCCCCTTGTGCTATCACTTGATTTGCCACAGTTTAATAAAACCCAATTATATTACTCCTACAATTTGCTCCTTCCATTGCTACTCATGTGTTGTGAAATGGAACTGAAAGATAATCTATTACAACTTTATCACAAGAGGAGTCTTAATGAAGCAAAGCAGTTGTATCACTAATTCTCTAATCATCCATGCTTTCTTTTCTCTCTTCAAGGTTTCCACACATCCTTTCTTCTCACACTCTCAACTAGAGGATTTTGCCTTAGATTGTATAGAGAAAATAAAAAAAATTTAACATGAGTTGCTTGTTTTTCCCTTCTGTACATCTCAGAACTCTTTGACATTATTCCCACTCTTCATTTATTCTCTTTTCTAAAGAAGAGACTCTCTCAACTCCCTTCTTTGTACTGATTCTTTCCATTATGACTAAAAACACTCAAGTCTCGTCATACATAAAAACTCTCATTTAAACACATTGAGAAACATATTTCTCAGAAATGGACAATGAAAGATTTTGTTTTCCCTTGGCTCTGCCGTTTTGTTATAAGACTTTAAAAATTTTTTTTTTCAATAAAAGAGGTAGAGATGAGACAGAAGGTAAATTTTTGTTAATTGAACAAAAGAATTAATTAATTTTTAAATCACTAGACCCTATTATTTCCTCAAAGTTGTCATCCTGTATCTCTACTCCACTTTACAATTAACCCCAGAAATAGCTTCCTATATTTTTCTGCCTCTCCTTTTTCTCAAGTCATTCACAACTTAATCCTTTGCAATCTGGCTTCCACTTCATCACTCAGTTGAAATGATTATCTCTGAAGTTACAACTGACTTCATACTTGCTTAATCCAATGGTTTTTATCAGTCTTCATATTTTTTGGCCACTATATCATTTTGGGATGTTGATTACCTCTTCTTGCTAGCTGTCTTCCTTATTTTGGATTTTCTTGACATCCTTCTCTATTAGTTCTCCTGCCAATCTGATTGCTTTTTCTCAATCTCTTTTGTAGATTCCTAATCCATTTCCTACTCTGTATTGTATGTAGACTTGATGCTAGATTCTATCCTGTATCCTCTTTTCTTTTCTTTTATATGGTACTCTCCTGTGATGAAGTTAGTCTTATGTTTACAATCATATTGATAATCTCATTTACCCCTTTGGATTGAGTGTGTATGCTTCCCTGATTCGTATATTTATCCCTTGTCTCTCTCTTAAGCTTAATTCCTATTTCAAACAAGATGTTTTATAGATACTTCAAATTCAACATAGCTAAAAGGAATATATGTGTGTGTTATGTATTATATGTATTTATATATCCCCTAAATTCATCACACTGCTCAAGTTTCCCTTTCCTGTTAAAGGAACAGTGATCTGGTTTTCAAACATCGTGTCATCCTCAGCTCCTCACATTCACCCCATGTATCCAAATAATTGCCAAGACATATCTCTTCTCTCTCAACAGTATCGTACATGTGTCCCCTTCTCTCTACTCACAAAGACACAACCCTAGTTGAGAGCCTTATCACCTTCTCTCTGTATTATTGCAATAACTTTCTAAACTTCAAGTCTCTCCCCCTTGCTAAACACAACTGCTAAAGCAATTTTCCTTAAACATAAGTTTGACTATATTACATTCCTTCTTATATCCACTTTAGACTATTACTTAGTCTTAGAGCATCAATTATAAACTTCTTTTTTTTAATTTCAAGGCTCTTACAACCTAACCACAACCTAGCTTCCCAATCTTTTTACACATTGTTCACTTCCATCATTCTCTTACCAAGTCATACTGTCCTACTCACATACCCATCAAATTTCATCTCCTGCTTCTATGCCTTTGCATTTGTTTTTCTTTATTGCTAGAATGCAGTCCCTCTCCATTTCAGCTTATTAGGGTTCCTAGTTTCCTTCAAAAATTAGATTAATCAGTATTTTCAGCATGAGGCCATCAAAGCTATGAGGGACTACCCCTTCTCCAAATTACCTTTCCCAAATTGACCATTATATGTCAGGCACTTTTGCTAAAGCCTGAGAATACAAAGAAAAGTGAAATACAGTCTCAGCTCTCAAGGAGTTCTCTGGTTTTTGTTTACTAAGGGAATACACACACTCTATATATTATAGCTATTATAGTTAGTTAGAGGTCTTAGGCTGCAAGGCAAAGGGTAGACCCCTACTGAGTCCACCAGGAAAGGTCAGGCTTACATAGTCTTTGTAGTATAGCTTCAACTATAAAGAAAAAAGGTTCCCTGAACCTCTTCCCACTTATAAAGACCTCTTTTATTCTACAAATGTCTAAAATGCCACAATTACTTTTTTCATTTCTCTGGTTTAAATCTTGCTGTCTCTAGTTACAATATAAATATCCTTAGGAATGGCCGTACATGAAAGGCCATGAGTCACTCACAAATCTGGATCAAAGAGGTTAAGAAAAGTCTTTCTTGACTGTACATTATAATAGCAGAAAAGAGCTAGTGAGTATTAACCAGAAGAACAGAGGGAGGGCGAATGAATGTGGACTAAAAGTTAACACCAGGGAGGAGGGAGTTCATAACCTTGGATCCAAAGATGATTTCAAGGGCTCTTTCTGAACTTGGATGAGGAGAAACATTAAATTTTTATTCTTAATAATCTCTCAACTAAAATTTAGTATTTTCTTCAATGATTTAGAGAACATTATTCTGAGGAGGCAGTAGGTCAATAGATTTTACTGGACTACTGAAAGAGTTCAAGGCACAAAAAAGGTTAAGAACCCCTGACTTAGAAGAAGACAAAGACATAGGAGGAAACATAAAGGCATAGAATTTTAGAGCACATTTATTCCAATTGATGTTTTTTTTTCAAATTAAGTAAACTTTTATTAAGCATTGATGAATGATTTAGTTGACTGGTTTAAGAGGGTACTGTTTACTGACTTAGTGCTGTCTTTATGCAGGTACTTATTGTGCACTTATTAAGTAAGGCAGAGAGGTAGCCTCAGAATCAGGAAGACCTGGGTTCAAGTGTCACCTTCCCCATCTTACCTGTGTCTATCCTGGATGAGTTCAAAGACTACAAAGTGCAGAAGAGTGATGGATTTGCATTGTAAAAGGAGTTAACAGGGAGCTCCCTTCACCAGTTAAATCATATATCCAAACAAATAAAACCCAGATATGAGGTGTTGTGATAGGCATTAGAAATACAAAGCTAAAAACTAGATATAGTCCCTTCTCTCAAGGAGCTAACATTTCATATCTATTGGCATAAATTAATTAATATCAATAAATACTTACTAAGCACCTACTCTGTGCTAATATTTATTAAGTTGCATCCAATTCTTTGTGACTGCATTTGGTGTTTTCTTGGCAAAGACAATGGAGTGGTTTGCCATTTCCTTCTCCAGCTCCTTTTACAGATGAGGAAAGTGAGGCAAACAAGGCGAAACAACTTGCCCAGGATTTTTGAACTAGTAAGTGTCTGAGGTCAGATTTGAACTTGGGAAGATGATTCTTTTACTTCCTGACTCCTGGCCTGATGCTCTAAACACCATGCCACCTACCTGTCTGATCAAAACTACCATACACACAAATTCTCTCCTTTTTAGGTGAAGAAACTGAGGCCCAGAGAGAATTATTGCCTGAGTCAATATCACACGGATAGGATTAAAACACAGCTCATCTGATTCCCAGCCCAGAGCTCAGTGCTAAATGCAGAATACACCATCAAGCATATGCTAATCACATCTTTTGACTTCACACCAATTCTAAACTTGAATGTCACACTATAAAATCAACTTAACTACATACATTTCAAAATCTCCTACTTGAAAATTGCAATATGTACTAGTCATAACATGAGGCCTCTTTGGGGCTTCAAAAATAGCCACTCAGAGGATTTGAGAAAATTATTCTGAAATAGTTTCTAAATTATACATGTGGAATATGTGAAATATATATAAAAGATAAACACCAGTAATGTTACTGATGACAGGTATTCCCTTAGAATTGGAACAACATTTTTCTAAAAATAAATCATATTTTTGCTTTATGTGGAGATGTATGTTGAATTAGTTATTCGTAAAGATATACATAATACAATTCCCTACATTATTTAACATCCCGATTCTGTTGTTTTTCTTTCTGTTTATTAGCCTTTTTGAAGGGCAGTCATACCAGGGACAGAGGTTTTCCTAGGAAGGAGAAAAATTCTTCATGCCAGCTAGGGGAAGAATTCTATGATGATTAATTCGCCTTAACTATACCTGCATAATGACAGCACTAAGTCAACAAACAGTACCCTTTTAAACCAGGGAACTAATTCATTCATCAGTCATCTACAAAGCATTTAGGGAATGCCTACTATGTGGCCAGGCCAATAATAATCTCTATAAGAACATTCACTGAGTTCCCACTGTATGCAGAATACTGAATTGGAAACTTGAAGAAAAGAAGAATGACTAGATTTGTCAATTAAACAGCCAACAAGTCAAGTCTAAAATAATTTTTTTCATTACTTGCTATGTAATAGATATTTGTGCTAAGTGTTGGGAAAATATACACAAACACAATGACAGTTCTTGTCGCCCAGGAGCTGACAGGGTAGTGGAGGGGACACATAAAAGAAAGATGAAAAGGAATAAGGGAAAGAGATGCAGGTACCCCAATGCAGGAGCATGACAGAAAAAAGGTTGAGTCAGGAATCCATTCTGAAGAGGAATGAAAACATGGCTGGCCTGGGCATCTTCCTGAAAAGGGAGGTTCTGGGAGTAATAAGTCCACCTGAGAAAGGAGCCTCTGGGAGGTAGGTATTTTGAAAATGATGAGTGATCCAGGAGCAAAAGGAGCCTTGAGGGAGAAGAAGTTTCTATAGTATATAATTAGAAATCTTGAACCCTTGGACTTCATCTCCCAGAATCTTTTTCCCTTCATCCACATAGCATCCTTACATATTGTAAATAAAAGTTTGCTGTAATCCCACCTTTTTAACTTTCCTTCCCACACTCTCCTCCTGGCTCTCTTCCCACTTTTGGCGGTCCGGGCAACTCTCTTTTTGCAAATGCTACCATTTTCCTTTTTCTTCAAATTATTAATTAATAAATTCTTATAAGAATATGATACTTGAAGTATTTGGATATTAATTTTTAAGCTTACATTTATGGCTACCACTTATATAATTCTCAAAAAAAATTTTAAGCCTTTGAGAAAAGAATAGAATAGATAAATTTTGTAAGCCGCATTTTCTCTTGCAACCGCGGCTGGATTAGCTCCTTCTTTACTCTAGCTTTTTATTTTCCTTTACTTCAAGTTATTATTAATAAATTTTATTAAATATAACACTTGGAGGTATTGTATATTAATTTTTAAGCTTACAGTAGCATGGTAGAGAGTCTGAAAAAGAATCAAGAGTGTAGCCATTGGATTAGTTGAGATAAAAGGTAGATACAAAGGGACATTTCATCCCCCCACTTTAATTCTGAGACCACGCCTTATGTCTCAGAGGTTAAAGGAATGAATGACATTGCCTTGACCTTGAAGAATGCACATTGTCAGCCATCAGGACATGATTGCAGCTGGCATCACAGAGCTTTTCAGGGGTGAAGGTAATGGGCACAATACACACCAGATGTAAGTAAGGTTACCAAAAGTGGTCATGAGGGAACATAAGATGCCACAAGGGGAAAAGAGCTTCCCAGTATAAAGAGGATATTAGCAATAGGAGCTATTAGGACTTGTTTTGCTGCAGTAGTGAGGACAACAGTTAACTGGAAATGTGCTTGGAGGGGGTAACCAGACTTCCATGCCAAGCATAATGTCCATGGGAGCACTGGAATCACAGGCCAGCATAGGCAGCAGGATTGATGTGGTCCCTGTAATGACTTAATCACACTAAAAGGCTAGCCACCAGAGCATAGGCAAATGTAGCAATAGCTCTGCCAATTAGCAAGAACAGCTTTTTCCCAGCAGCAGTAATTGATAGCAAGACTTTAAAGGACTTTGCCAGCACACTGGCTCATGCTGGCGATCTTGAGACCAGACTTGGACAAGTCAAAGAAAATATAATGCCCCAGAAAGGGAAGCTCCTATACTTAAGCTAATCTTGGAGTGATGAGAACCTTCATTCTCAGGTGAAAGTTGGTGTAATTTCCTAGGATTTCCAGATGATCGGTTCTGTTTTATGTGTTTCAGGAAACAGGGATCCCAACTGTTGCTAAATACTTATTTAAATACTTATTTGTCTTATTATGTCCAGGGGTTGTAGAAGGAAGATGGAATCATGACCTGATGCTGTCAGGTTAAAAGAAAGAAATAACTCATAATTAATTTTGGCTATTGGCACCACTAATCATAACTTGTTTGATATTTACAAACTCCTGGATTTTCCCTATTATTATCACAGATAGCAGTAGTGAGCTCAAGATGGCAGTCCACGGTATGAAGTTTATTTCAATAATCACTAACATGGGATCAACATATTATAACCCATCAACCAACTAGGATTTTTAAGGAATTTCTATATATCAGGCACTGTGCTAAGCACTGAGGGTGCAGATACAAGAAAAATATAACAATGATCTCTATTCTCAGAGTTTATGTTCTCTTAGGAAACACAATATAAGTATAAAAATATATAGGTATATATAAAATGTAAGTATAAAATTTCTGTTTTGCAACTAACGTGGATAAATGAGTTTCATATTGTTTACTATGTGAGTCCTTATGGAAATGTTATTTGTTATAAGTATAAAAATATAAATATACACAGAGCAAATAAATATAAGGAAGTAAAATACAAGAAGATAAATTAAGTCTAAGTCTCCTCACCAACTTAACTTGCTTGCTTCTATGATATAGGGAATGAGAATCACATGATTCATCTGTGATTTATATAAATGTCAGAATATTCAAAACTCACCAATACAGCCAAGCAGTTTTTTGAATCAGAAGTCCTCCTTGACATAGAGAAGAATATTCACAGTGACAATAAGTGTCGCAGATCAGATTGGTACCAAAATCATTTCTAGGAGCTCTTAAGAGGTCTGGAGTTTCCCTGAGGTTAAAGTCAAGGACTAAGAGTAGGGAGTCACCCCTTTATCCAGATTGCAAAAGGTATCTGAGGCAGCCAGATGATGCTGTGGATAGAATGCAGGTCTTAAAGGGAGAAAGATATGAGTTCGAATCCTTCACCAGATACTTGCTCATTGTATGACTAGGTAAGGCATTATGCTCTGTAAGCCTCAGTTTTCTGTTTTGTAAAAGAGAACTAATCATATCACCTACTTGGTTGTTGTGAGGATCAAATGGGTTAACATGCAAAGCAGACTGCAAATTTTAAAGAGCTCTACAAATACTGTGGCAAGGCTATTTCCCCACATAGATATTGTGTGATTCAGAGGAAAGTAGAATAGATATTTCTGTCCTCTTCTTTTCTCCCCCTTTCTCCAAAAGAGAGTTTATTTCCTACCAGAAAGGAAAGCAGAAAATTGGCTAGAAGTCTGGCCACTCTGCTTTCCTCAGACACAGAGGGTACCAGGTTATAATTACTTCTATCGGCTCCCTCAAATATTATTTTAGTCGAGGTGATGTGATTTTCAGGTTCAAGCTAGACTTATGATTGTTGTTCATTAGTGGAGAAGGGAAAGCTTGATCTTATATCCAAGACTTAACTCCCTTACAAATAACAAATAACATTTCCATAATTAGTGACATAGTAAAGAACATGAAACCCATTTATCCTTATTAGTTGCAAAACAGAAATCAGAGAAAGTACACATAGAAGAATATATATCAGACAAAGCAGATATAGCACACTTCACTTGGGAGTGAGATAACTCAGCTGAACCAAGAAAGTAAATCTCACATCTAATCTAAAGGAAAAATCCCCATATCCCCCCCTAATTTAGCAAGATGGGAATAGAAAAACAGTAGAGACCTCTTTCCTGTAGGCTTCTTCCCATAATCTTATTTTGAAGTGGGGTTACCATTGTCAATTTTCTCTATATATATTGGATGCCAGAAGCAACTGCAGAGCCCAAAGGAGACTCAAGAAGTTTTCTCTGTCCCACTTTCATCAACTTCATCTCTCCCCTTACAGTGTTTCAGAGCACTAATAATCATCAGGTCATCATTCAAGTCAGATTGATACTCTGAACTTAGCTCTAAGAACTCTAAGAATTCTGGAGTTTCCTCGAGGTTTAAATTCCATAACAATGGGCTTTGAAATTCAGGTTAGACTAACTATAATAATATTTTATTAATATTGATGTTATTATCATTGTTCTTATTACTCAGATTTTTAAAATTGGAAACTTGCCCCCGAACACCAGTGTCTTCTTCAGAAATCTTTTTGCATGCATATTTTTCCAACATTCAAAGCTGATAAAGTTGGAAGTGAGAGAACTGACAGAGATAGTAGTAACTTGTTAAAATAGCTAGAGAAAATATGGAAACATGTCTATAAACTTTCTAGATAGATTATATTTCCATTTAGATTTACTATATACCAACAGTTCACTTTTACCAGGGCTTGATATAAAGGTATTTGATAAAACTGTGGGATCTCTTGGGTAACTTTAATATGCCTTGACTCACCAGCTCAATGGGAACAGTTAAATCTCATGCACCAAATATATACTTCATCTGATCAATAGCTCCCTGACCTTCTGAGCTCTAAAAAGTGAATCCTATTATATTATTTCAGAAGACTTGCCTGAGAAATGCCAGATCTTTAATTATCCTGGGAACAAATCACATCTTTTGCTATCTTTGAACTCAATCAGCAATAAGGGGATTTAGATTTAAAGCCACTCTTTTGGTGATAATTGTAAGTTAGGGCTTAGAAGAGACACTAGGAAGTAAGAATGAGTTGGGGGGAACAGAGGGCACTGTGGTCCACAGAAAGTTTATTGAAATAGGAAGCAAAAAGCCTGAGCTTGACTCTCAGCTCTGCTATTAACTAATTCTGTCATGTATATCACATCACTTTCCTCTCCCTGGGTCTGAGTTTCATCATCTACCAAATAAGGAGATTGAACTAGATTGCTAAAAATCCTTTAAGGACAGAAATTTTAAGAATACTCATTTCCTGGGAAGTTGAGTGGCTCAGTGGATTGAGAGCCGGGCCTAGAGATGGAAGGTCCTAGGTTCAAATCTGGCCTTGGATACTTCCTAGTTGTGTGACCCTGGGCAAGTCACTTAACGCCCATTGTCAATCCTTACCACTCTTATGCCTTGGAACCAATAAACAGTATTGACTCTAAGATGGAAGGTAAGTGTTTAAAAAAATAATATTCATTTCCTGAAGTTTAAAGAACCATCAACAGGGGCAAAATATTTCCCAAGAGCTAATTCACTGCTAAAGAAAAGAACTAGTAATAAGCAAAAATTGGAGAGAGTTTGATTGATCTCTGGATCAATCTAGCTTTATTTTGATGAGAGGAAATGATAACATAAAGGATCTTCTACTCACCAAATTGGAATCAATAGGTATTGAGTATCTATCTCCTACAAAACCATTTCAGGGACAGAAGAGACTTGAGAGGTACTGAATCCAAATTCTATTCAAATTATGTATCTGGTCTTTTCTATCTTACTAATAGCCAATCTTTGCTTAAAGATTTTTAAATAATGGGGAACTCAGGATTCACCAATGGCACTAATAAAGATGCAAAGACAAATAAAAGTATCTTCCTTAAAAGAAAAAAAATATAAATTCATTCATTTATTCATTCATTCATCAAGCATTTAGGTACCCATGTGTCAAATGCTGTGAAATGAATAGCTATATTAAAAATTTTAAGTACCTTACAAGGAAATATAAAATAAAGGTCCATGGGACTATGGAGGAAGGAGATTTTACTTTCTTTCATTGCCTCATATATAACAATCTTATTGGATAATCTGGAGAAATGATTCCAAAAGTCTTCTAAGTTATTGTTCAGTTTAAAAGAGCTACCACAAAACCTGGTGTAAGAAAAAAAAAGAAGTCCTTCATTCATTCTTTCATCTAAGAAACACAGATAATTTCCCTCTGAAACTTTCTGTTAGTATTTCCCTCACAATGACAGCATTCATTAAGATGTAAAATTCAAATGTGTCTGTTGGAGTCTAATCTGATCAATGTTTGAGTTTAGATTTAAATTACCATAAACCATCAAAATTGCTATGAAATGCACCGTGTCTATTAAAATTCTATAAAAGCAAGATCGAGATTGGTGTTTGATGGAAAGGAAACTTTAATTTTGGGAGCTCATACACTGAATTCTCCTTCATCTAGCAAATTCCACATAAAACCCCTTCAATGTTTTGTTAAAACCATAATGTCAGTCATCAGAATTTGGATGGTTCTCACAGAAAAAAAGACACAATTACGTTTCCCCTCAAAATGAGAAAGTCTCTGGTTGTTTGTTTCAGATCTTACATTCTTGCATGCTTTTCTCTTTAATAATTCAGTATCACATTGTAAATTACCTACATTTCTATAAAAGCAGAGCTGACAGATTCTGGCATCCTTGTCCCTGGAAAAGAGCATAATTTAACTGATTACACATAGTAATTGCTAACAATCTCCCCGTAATACTGTAATATAAAAAAATTTCATGTATTCAGAAGAACAAAGAATTCACTGCAGCCTAAAGTTTCTACACTTCTGGAGGGAACACATATCTAGTTACCATATCAGTAACCAGATTGCCAGATGACACCTGTGGAAATTGTTGTGGATGTGCCTAGAGGTGGAGCTAGGTTGGTAAGAGATTAATGGCCTCAAGAGATTCTGAAATATACACAGATGAGGTCAGAATTAATTCTGAGATCCCTGGTCAACCTTCTGCAAAGAAACACTCAACAAGACTTCCCTTCTTCCTTATCTATCACTCAGGCACCTTCTATTACTCTCTCCTTTTTCATCCCAGCTCATAGGAAGAAGTGGCTTCTCCCTACCAAGGTAAAGTCTTAGATATGCATAAAAGATCCCCTTCCATCTTGTTTTCTCAAGCCCTCCATTACCTCTACATCAATTTATACCTTCATTCTTTTTTTTGTCTCCAGGATGCTTCTCTGTTGTCTACAAATATGTTTTCCCATCCTCAAAAATCCTTTGTCCTTCCCCATATTATTGTCCCATATCTCTCCTTATTTTTGTTGCTAAACTCTTTGAGGAAGCCACCTATAATTGATGTCTTGACTACTTCCTTTCTTCTCATTCTCTTCTTAACTCTTTGCAACATGGTTTCCACTCTCATTATTCAACCAAAATCACTCTCTACAAAGAGAGTATCCAGAGGTTATTATCAATGATCTAATTGTCTAATCTGAAGGTCTTTTTTCGATACTCAGTTTTCTTGACCTTTCTGTGAACAGTTTGTCATTCTCTTCTTGATACCCTCTTCTCTCTAGGTTTCAATGACACTGCTCTGTTCAGGTTCTCCTAAATTTCTGACATCTTCCCAGGCTCCTTTGCTAGATCTTCATCCAGGTCAGGTCTACTAAAGGTAGGTGTTCCCCAGTCCTATACCGAGTCTTCTTTTCTTTTCCATTTATGCTATTTTAATTTAGTAATCTAAATTATAATTTCTAAGCTAATGAGCCTCAGATATACCAATCCAATCCTAATCTCTCTCCTAACCTCCAAAATGCATGTCCAACTTTATCCTATGACATCTCAAATTAAAATTCCATAGACATAAATTCAGCATATCCAAAACTGAACTCACTGTCTTTCTCCTTAAATACTCCTCCCCTTCAAATGTTCCTTTATCATTGAAGACACTCTCCTACTCACTCACTCTTGAGACTTACATGTCATCCTCAATTCCTCATTTCCTTTCCTGCTCTTACATCCAATTTGTTGTCAAATTATTCTATAGATTTTGCCTTCTATAAATCTCTTCTAGATTTGTCCCCTTTCTCTCCTCTGATATTGCTAGCACTCTGGTGCTGTCCCTCATCACCTCGTGCTGATATTATTCAATAGCTTGCTAGTGGATTTGCCCCGCTCAAGTCTCTTCCCACTCAGCTGCCAAAATAATGTTCGTAAAGAGCAGATTTAACCAAGTCACTCATCCTCAATCAAACTCAGTGAGTCCCTATCATTCCAGGATCAAATATGAAATCCTCTCCTTGTTATTGAAAGGCTTTCAAAACCTGGCCCCCTACTTTCTTTCTTATCTTCTTATACCCTACTTCTCCCAACCTTTTGCAATTCAGTGGTACTAGCATTCTTGTTGTTTTCTGAATAAAACACTCTAAACACTGACTCCAGGGATTTTCACTGTCTGTCCCCAATGCCTGAAATAATCTCCTTCTTCATCCCCACCTCCTATATTCCCTGGAAAAAAAATTCTTTTATTTTGAAAATTTCACCAACTATAAGAAGTCTTTTCAAGTTCCTGAAATGTTATTGCCTTTGCTGTGAAGTAATCACCAATTTATCCTGTAATTTTTTTGTACATAGTTATTTTCATGTCATCTCCCCCTTTAGATTGTGGATTCCTTGAAAAATGGAGATTTTATTTTTCCTTCCTCTGTATCTTCAGTATTAGCACAGTACCTGGTACATAGTAGGTATTTAATAAAAGTTCATTGACTGTCTAATATGGAAAAAAGAATCAGTCCAAATTTAAAAAATCCCTCAAATATACTTAACCTTTTGCCTTTATAAAACTCTACTGGTCTTTATTTCACATCTCCCTGACAAAATACATGATTTTGTTTTGACTTTTAGAGTGTTTGTTTTTTACTGTCTCCAAGTCTGAGATCCTCATTCATAACTCTCCATTTCCTGTCTCTGTGTCATTGTACTAGCTGTCACCTCATTCTTGGAATGGACATCCCTCCTTATTTCTGTCTCTCAGAATGTCTTGTTTCCTTCATTTTCTCAAAACAAAGCCTTCTAATGAAGCCATTCCTTTTTCCCCTCCAGCCCAGTTGCTAGTGTGCTCTGTATTCATTTACCTGGTAATTATTTTATATCATTTTTTACATGTTGTCTCCACAACAGAAAGACAGGGTCTCTCATTTTTTCTTTATATACTCAGTACCTAGCACACTGAATATTCATGGTAGACAATAAATGCTTGTTGCTTGGTTAACAGTTTGATTGATTCCATTCACACCCCTTTAATATACTATTGTATTTTGGCAATTAATTCTACAATGAACTCACACTCCAAAATTTTAAGCATTGACATGTAATTTGGGACCTTTTTGTTTGTTTGTTTCCTCTCTTCATTTTTTTAAATGTTTTTTTATATTTTCCCATAGCTACATTTTATGTCCTTTATCCCTCCTCCAAACCCCCTCCCCCCAATACCCATAGCCAATGCAAAATTCTACTGGGTTTTACATGTATCATTGATTAAGACCTAATTCCATATTACTAATAGGTGGACTAGAGTTATCGTTAAGTGTCTACATCACCAATAATATCGCTATCAGCCCATGTGTTACAAGCAGGTGTTTTTCTTCTGTGTTTCTACTCCCACAGTTCTTCCTCTGAATGTGGCTATTTTTCTTTCTCATAAGTCCCTCAGCCTTGCTCTTGTTTCTTGCATTACTACTCCTAGAGAAGTCTGTTGTGTTCGATTGTACTACAGTGTATCCATTTCTGTGTACATTGTTCTCCTGGATCTGCTCCTTTCACTCTGCATCAATTCCTGGAGGTCTTTCCAGTTCACATGGAATTCCTCCAGTTGATTATTCCTTTGAGCACATTAGTATTCCATCACCAGCAGATACCACAATTTGTTCAGCCATTTCCCAATTTAAGGACATTCCCTCATTTTCCAATTTTTTGCTACCACAAAGAGTGAAGCTATAAATATTTTTGTACAAGTTTTTACCCCTATGATTTATTTGGTGGGTATGAACCCAGCAGTGGTATGGCTGGATCAAAGGGCAGTCTTTTATAGCCCTTTAAGCAGAGTTGCAAATTGCCATCCAAAATGGTTGGATCAATTCACAACTCTACCAGCAATGCATTAATGTCCCAATTTTGCCAAATTTCCTCCAACATTCACCACTTTCCTTTGCTGATATGTTAGCTAATCTGCTAGGTGTGAGGTGGTACCATAGAGCTGTTTTGGTTTGCATTTCCCTAATTATAAGAGATTTAGAACACTTTTTCAAGTATTTGTTGATAGTTTTGATTTCTTTATCTGAAAATTCCTTATGCATGTCCCTTGCCCATTTATGGATTGGGGAATGGCTTGATTTTTTATACAATTGATTTAGCTGCTTATATATTTGAGTAATTAGAACTTTGAATGAGTTTTTTGTTATGAAGATTTTTTCCCAATTTGTTGCTTCTCCTCTAATTTTGGATACATTGGTTTTGCTTGTACAAAACCTTTTTAGTTTAAGGTAATAAAAATTATTTATTTTACATTTCATAATTTTTTCTCACTCTTGCTTGGTTTTAAAACCTTTCCTTTCCCAAAGATCTGACAAGTATACTATTCTGTGCTTTCCTAATTTACTTATAGTTTCCTTCTTTATATACAAGTCATTCACCCATTCTGAATTTATCTTGGTATAGGTTGTGGGATGTTGATCTAGAACCAATCTCTCCCTTATTGTTTTCCAATTTTCCCAGCAGTTTTTGTCAAATAGAGGGTTTTTGTCCCAAATGCTGTTTTTGGGGGGTTTATCAAAGACTGTCTTGCAGACGTCACTTACCCCAAGTCTATTCCACTGATCCTTCCTTCTGTCTTTTCACCAGCACCATATTGTTTTGATGACTACTGCTTTATAGTACAATTGAAGATCTGGTACGCCTAGGCCACCATCCTTCATATTTTTTTTCATTATTTCCCTTGATATTCTTGGTCTTTTGCTCTTCCAAGTGGTCTTTAGGATTATTTATTTTCTAATTCAGTAAATAAGTTTTTTTGGTAGTTTGATAGGAATAGCACAAAATGCATAAATTAATTTGGCTAGGATAATCATTTTTATTATGTTAGCTTATCCTACCCATGAGCAATCAATGTTTTTCTAATTGTTTAGATCTAGTTTTAATTGTGTGGAAAGGGTTTCGTAGTTGTGTTCATATAATTCCTGTGTTTGTCTTGGCAGGTGGATTCCCAAGTATTTTATATTGTCTATGGTGATTTTAAATGGAATTCTCTCTCTAACTTGCTGCTGTGATGTGTTGGAAATATATAAAAATGCTGATGATTTATGTGCATTTATTTTGTATATAGCAACTTTGTTAAAGTTGTTGATTAATTGCACTAACCTTTTAGTTGATTCTCTAGGATTTTTTAAGTAGACCATCATATCATCTGCAAAGAGTGAAAGTTTGGTCTCCTCTTTGCCTATTTTAATATCTTCAATTTCTTTTTCTTCTCTAATTGCTACTGCTAGTGTTTCTAGTACAATGTTAAACATTAGAGGTGACAATGGGCAACCTTGTTTCATGCCTGATCTTATTGGGAATGCTTCTAATTTATCCTCATTTAAAATGATGTTTCTTAATGGTTTTAGATATATACCATTTATTATTTTAAGGAAAGGCCCTTCTATTCCTATACTTTCTAGTGTTTTCAGTAGGAATGGGTGTTGTTTTTTCTCAAAGGCTTTTTTCAGCATCTATTAAGATAATCATGTGATTTTTGTTGGTTTCCTTGTTGATATGGTCAATTATGTGAATGGTTTTCCTAATATTGAACCATCCTTGCATTCCTGGTACAAATCCCACTGATCATAATGAATAACCCCCGTGATCACTTGCTGAAGTCGTTTTGCTAGTATTCTACTTAAGATTTTTGCATCTATGTTAACTAAGGAGATTGGTCTATAGTTTTCTTTCTCTGTTTTTGGTCTACCTGGTTTTGGGATCAGTACCATATTTGTGTCATTGTTATGATGATAATAACAGATAATTTGGAGAAGCAGATAAATATGTCAGGGCCCATAGACCTTCGAGTCACAAACACTAATTGACAGGCTTCAGTGAGAAAGGAGGGGGTTAGACACTAATGGATCTCAAACCCCACCCTCTCTAACAGTTGCTGCTTCAGTTGGAAATGGAGACTGGATAAGATTCTTCTGGTAAGTTTCTGTAATGGCTGAACCCCAATAATGTTCCCTTTCTTTAATTTATATTCCTCACAGGTCTGATAGAGGAATAAGGAGAAGCTAGCTATATAACTGTTGAGGACAGAGATAAAACTGATCTTCTTAAACTGGCAGCTGACAGGATTCAAACTAGATGACCAGACTTAAGTTGTGAGTATTTCCCCAAATAATTTCCAGGCACAGATATTGAAGGTAAAGGTTATATTAAGAAGTAAAAAGGAAAACTAAAGGAGTTAATGAAGGTATTTGAATAAGGAAAGGTGACCCTAACCTGTTAGGTTGAAGCTGCCCTTCCCCACAGGAGGGGGATGAAGGCACTTAACTAAAACTTGCTCTCTTGCTATTAATGAATATTTTCACTCTCTAATCACTAAATATTTGTTGTATTGAAGTTGATAAAGATCAACCTTATTAAACAGGCTAACCCTTGTGTAGAAACCACAAAAAGCTTTGCCACAAAGGCCACTCAAGTGAACCCTAAGTCTGGAGTAGTAAGCAGAGTGTCTGCTCACTTCAACCCCCACAAAGTAACTGCCAACTCCTCTCAACTGCCCCCTCACCCAAAGTTCTCCAGGGGGGTCCCCTGGAATTCTGGGTGAGGCTGTCCCTGTATCTTTGCAGGGATTCCATGCATCCATTTCTACATAACAGTCATAAAAGGAATTTGGTAGAACTCTTTCTTTGCTTATTATGTCAAATAATTTGCATAGTATTTGGATTAGTTGTACTTTGAAAGACTGATAGAATTCACCTGTGAATACATCTGGTCCTAGGGATTTTTTCTTAGGGAGTTCTTTAATGGTTTGTTCAATTTCTTTTTCTGATATTGGATTATTTAAGTATTCTATTTCGTCTGCTGTTAATCTAGACAATTTACATTTTTGTAAATATTCATCCATATCACCTACATTGCTATATTTATTGCCATATAATTGGGCAAAATAGTTTTTAATAATTGCCTTAATTTCCTCTTCATTAGAGGTGATGCCTCCCTTTTCATCTTTGATACTAATAATTTGGTTTTCTTCTTTCCTTTTTTAAATTAGATTGACCAATCTCTGTCAATTTTATTTGTTTTTTCAAAGTACCACCTTCTAGTCTCATTTATTAATTCAATAGTTTTTACTTTCAATTTTATTGATTTCTCCTTCAATTTTTATAATCTCTAATTTAGTTTTTAATTGGGGATTTTTAATTTGTTCCATTTCTAGTTTTTTTTATTTGAATGTCCAGTTCATTGATCTTTGCCCTCCCTAATTTGTTAATATATGCACTCAAGGATATAATTTTCCCCCTGAGTACTGTTTTAACTGCATCCCACAGATGTTGGTAGGATGTCTCATTATTGTCATTCTCTTCAATGAAATTATTAATTGTTTCTATGATTTGTTCTTTAACTAACTGACATTGGAGAATCATATCATTTAATTTCCAATTAATTTTTGCTTTGCTACTCCATGTGCCCTTAATCATTATTATTTTATTGCATTATTTTACATTTATTATTTCTGCTCTTTTGCATTTGTTTGCAATGTTTCAATGCCCTAGTACATGGTCAATCTTTGTGAATGTTCCATGTGCAGCTGAAAAGAAGGTGTATTCATTTTTGTCCCAATTTATTTTTTCCACATATCTATTAACTCTAATTTTTCTAGGGTTTATTCACCTCTCTCATCTCTTTCTTATTTATTTTTTGATTTGATTTATCTCGATCTGAAAGAGCAATATTTAGATCTCCCACTAGTATAGTTTTACTATCTATTTCCTCCTTGTGCTCTGCCAGTTTCTCCTTTAGAAATTTGGATGCTATACCATTTGGTGCATACATGTTGAGTACTGTTATTTCCTCATTTTCTATACTGTCTTTTTATCAGGATGTAATTACCTTCCCTATCTCTTTTAATCAGATCTATTTTTACTTTATCTTTGTCAGAAATCAAGATTGCAACTCCTTCCTTCTTTTTCTCAGTTGAAACCCAATAGATTTTGCCCCAGCCTTTTATTTTTACTCCATGTATATTTACTTGCCTCATGTGTGTTTCTTATAGACAATATATGGTAGGATATTGGTTTCTAATCCACTCAGCCACTTGCTTCAGTTTTATGGGTGAGTTCATCCCATTCACATTCATTGTTATAATTGTCAGCTGTGTATTCCCCAACATATTGATATCCTTGCCTTGTTCTGCCCCTTCTTCTTACACTATTTCCTTTAAACCAGTAGTTTGTTTTAAATCAGTACCCCTTATCTCCTCTCTTAGTTTGCTTCTCTTTCCACCCTTTCCCTTTTTATTCCCCTCTTATTATATTAAGGCCTAAAGAATTCCCTCCTCCCTCTCTTCCCCTCCCTTTTTGAACTCCTCACCCCACTACCCCTTGGTTTATCCCTTCTGACTTTCTCAGTAGGGTAAGATAGAATTAGATATCACAATGGATATAGCTACTCTTCCCTCTCAGGATTAAGTCCACTGAAAGTAAGGTTTAAGTATTTCCAATTAACATTCTCTTCTCCTCCTTACAATAGAATTCATCCCCTCCCCTTCCCATGCCCTCTTTGAGTGGTATAAATTAGCGTATTTTTCTTATTCCTTCAAGTTTCTCTTGGTGCCATCTTCTATTCCCACCACCTCTTTTTTCCATATCATTTTTGACCATTTCTCCCTATGAATAATTCTTCTAATTATTATTATAGCGAATACAATTATTGAGAATTGCACATAACATTTCTCCATATAGGAATACAAATAATTTGATCTTGTTGAAGCCCTTAAAGATGCCAATTTAAAAATAAGAGTTTCCTTTTTTTCTCCACTCTTTCTTAGTTACCTTTTCATGTTTCTCTTGATTTTTGTGGTTCGTTTTCAAACTTTCCATTTAGTTCTGGTCTCTTCTTTACAAATACATGGAAATCTTCTATCTTGTTGAATGTCCATACTTTCCCCTGGAAGTATATAGTCAGTTTTTATGGGTAGATGATCCTTGGTTGTAGACCCAATTCTCTTGCCTTTCTGAATATCATATTCCAAGTCTTGCAATCTTTTATTGTGGAGGCTGCCAGATCCTGTGTGATCCTGATTGGTGTTCCAATTAAATTGTCTTTTTCTGGCTTCTTGTAATATTATTTCCTAAACTAGGAAACTCTTAAATTTGGCAATTATATTCCTGGGGGTTGACTTTTGAGGGTTTATTGTAGAGCATGGGTTGGCAACGTATGGCTCTTGAGCCATATCTAGCTCTTTTGAGGGCCAGATATGGCTCTTTCTGCAGGAGCCATAAAGCCAATTTTTTTTCAGCCACTGTTACCAGAGTACGCACTGTTACAGGCGCTCGCACTGTGAACACTGTATGACTCTCATAAAATTACATTTTTAAAAATGTGGCATTTATGGCTCTCATGGCCAAAATGGTTGCCAACCCATGGTGTAGAGGGTGATCTATGGATCTTTTCAATGTCTACTTTGCCCTATTGTTGAAGAACATCAGGGCAGTTCTCTTGGATAATTTCTTGTAGTATGAAATGTAGATTTCTATTTGTCTCATTTTCCTGGAAGACCAATAATTCTCAGGTTATCTCTTCTAGTCCTGTTTTCTTGATCTGTTACTCTATCACTGAGATATTTTATGTTTCCTTCTGTTTTGTCATTCTTTTTACTTTGCTTTATTAGTTCTTGCTGTCTTGCAAGATCATTGGCTTCTATTTACCCAATTCTGATCTTTAGAGACTGGTTTTCTGTGATAAATTTTTGATTTTCCTTTTCAATTTGGTCTGCCTTGATTTCCTGCTGTTTAATTTGGGTCTCCAATTTGCTTATCATTGTTTTTTTTTTATTTTGGTGCATCTTGCAATCCTTCTTCTGTGTTTCCTCTCCTGCATCTCTTCCTCTGAATGTGGGTAGGTCTCCCCTCCATAAGTCCCTCAGAATTCTTATGCCAGCACAGAAGTCCATCACATTCTATTTTACCACAGTGTATCAGTCTCTGTGTACATGTTCTCCTGGCTCAGCTCCCTCCACTCTGCATCAACTCCTGGAGGTCCCTCCAGTTCACATGGAACTCCTCCAGCCCATCACTGCTTTTAGCACAATAATATTCCATCACCAGCATATACCATATTCTGTTCAGCCATTCCCCAATAGAAGGGCACACCCTTGCCTTACAGTTCCCCTCCACCACAAAAATCGCGGCTATAAACATCTTTGCACAAGTCTGCCTATCCATGATCTCCCTGGGGCACAGACCCAACAATGGTATGGCTAGATCAAAGGTCAGGCAATCTTTTATAGCCCCTTGAGCATAGTTCCAAATTGCCATCCAGAATTGCTGGATCAGCTCACAACTCCACCAGGAATGCATTAATGTCCCAATTTAGCCACATCCCCTCCAACATTCATTACTCTCTCCTAATATCATTCCAGCCAATCTGCTAGGTGTGAGGTGATACCTCAGCATTGTTTTAACTTGCATTTCTCCAATTACCAGAGATCCAGAGCACTTTCTCATGTGCTTATTGATAGCCCTGATTTCTCTATCTGAAAATTGCCTACCCATGTCCCCTGCCCACCCATTGACTGGGGAATGGCTTGGGTTTTTATAGAATTGACCTAACTCTTTGTATATCTGAGCAACCAGACCCCTGCCAGAGTTCCTTGCTACAAAGATTTTCTCCCAATTTGTTGTTTCCTTTCCGATCCTGGCTGCACTGTCCCTGCCTGTACAAAAGCCTTTCAATCTAGTATAAGCAATCATCCCCTTCACTTTCAGAGTTATAGTTATCAGTTGTGTATTCCCCAACATTTTGGTATCCTCTCTTAGTTCTACCCCTTCTTCTTAGGCTATTTCCTTTTAAACAAGTGATTTGTTTTGAACCAGTAATCCTTGTCCCCTCCCTTGATTTACTACCCTTTCTACCCCCTCCCTTTTTAGTCCCCTCTTTTTATTTTTAAGGTCTAATGAATTCCCTCTCCCTTATCCTCCCCTCCCTTTTTTGACCTCCCCACTCCTCTGTTCCCCTTGGTTTATCCCTTCTGACTTTCTCATTAGGGTTAGATAGAGTTCTATATCTCAATGCATATAGCTACTCTTCCCTCTCAGGGTTAATTTCACTGAGAGTAAGGTTTAAATATTACCTCTAAATGTTCTCTTCCTCTCCTTCTTATAATAGTATTCATCCCCTCCCTTCCCATGCTCTCTTTGTGTATTTCCCACTTTTCTTGCCAATTCTCTTCCATTTTTCTCATAATCTCAGATTCTAACTCTTCAAGAGCTTGTGACCAATTTTCATTTTTTTGGGAAAGTCTGGATGTGTTTACTTGTTTGTCCTCTGCTGTCTGCTCTGTTGTCTGGATTTTTTCTGTGTAAAAGTTATTGAGTGTTAATACTTTCCTCATGTTTTTCTCTTGGTTAGTTCTTGGACATTGCTTCCAATTATTGTGTTGGCTTTTCCTTCTTAGTCAGAAGTCTGGGTGAGGTGGACAGGCTCTCTGTGTGGACAGGCTGTGGAGCAGTTTTTGCCTGAATCACGCACAGTGCTACCACTCTCAGATTTATCCTTGTGCCTAAGGTCTGTGCCCTTTAGGTTCCTGGAGTCTCAAATCTAGCTGTTCTCAAAATTAAGCCTACTGTTGGTCCCCTTGATTGCTCCTCTGCCCAAAGCTCCTTTACAAGTTTCAGCATGCTGCTTCCACAGTCTATCACTCCTCCGCTCTAGGTCCAAGCTCAAAGTCCGTGTTCTTTAGCCTCTTGTGATCTTAAGTCTTGCTGCTCTCAAGAGCAAGCCCCTTGTGATCCCAGTTAGCTGCCAAGAACTTAGTGAATGCCCCATGCTTGCTCTAACTCTTGAGTGCTTGCTCTGGGCTATAGGTTAGGGTGAGGAGGGTTAATCAGCTCGCATTTTAGTGAAAGCTAGTTTACCCCCTTATAGCATGGAAATGCCCAAATCCCACGTACCTTCAATGCTGCTCCCTATTGTGGGATCCCTCATTCATCTGGATTTCGTTTTTGTGTCCTTTTGAGGTGTCATGTATGGGTCAGTTAGGAGAGTTAAGGGCCCTGCTTCTACTCTGCAGCCATCTTAACCCAGAAGTCTCCTGTGACATTTAATTTTTTATCTACACCTTTCTGACATTAGACGTATAGAATTATAGTGTTTTATTTCCAGCTGGAAATATAGCAACATTATATTATTTTTGAGAAGGTTACATAATGTCCCTTAATGATATTCCTCCAAATTCTTAACTCCACATTCCATATCTCCATCACATACTTTTAGTCCTTTTTCCCATACCTCATGTCTATATCTTAGTTGTAGTTTGAGTTATTTCTGAGCTGATGAAGTCACAGTTAACACTATACAGCCTAGACCATAGTTGACAAACCTTTTCAAGTTTGAGTGCCCAAAAGGCAAATTCAAGCTGTCTGTATGCCACTACCCTTTAATTACCTTAGAGCTGCTTTGGGCAGCTGGACAGAGTTGCAGGCATGCAAAAAATGTCCTCAGAAGTTGAGAGGAGGGGGAACGGAGCTGATCCCCAAGTGCCAGCTCTGCACATGTGCCAATAATTAGCCAATGCTGGCCTAAACCCTGATATGCATACTATTCCCCTATGCATTCAATCATTTAATAAATATTTATAGAAAACTCACGATATGTAGAGTGAAAACTCACTATGTGTAGGCACTATAAGAGATGTAAGACTTCTGATTCACTATTTAGTTTAGATTACCGTTGGGAGCTAATAAGTTCCCCCTCAATGGAGGCCTTTGATCAGAAACTGGAGGATTAATCAGTTTCTGTAGTATGTGAGAGTTTCAGGTGAGATTTGGACTATTGGAAATCTGACTCCATCAGCTTTTTAAACTATATCAAGAAAACAAACTGTTCAGATTGATTTGAGGGATAGCAGGAAACACTCACTTGCTAACTGATTAAATCAACTATTTATTAGGCAGAGGACATATATAGGAATAATAGCTATCTCTACAGTACATTCACTTCCAGGTCTCAACACTCCTGGAAACTGGTGTGTGTGTGTGTGTGTGTGTGTGTGTGTGTGTGTGTGTGTGTGTGTACACAGATATTGTTGGTGAAGAACTTCTAATTGGGAAATGTCCTCAGGCTAAGGACAACCTGGAGAATCATGTTCATGCAAGCCTGATACACGAGTACTTCACATCAGGACAAATACATCAATTGGTTAAAGCACCAAGGAATACCCCCAAAGGCATAGACCATTATAAAGTAAGGCTTAACTAACTCAATGAGGAGAAGTGAGCAATTGTATGATATACCTTTGCTATAAAAGAAATCCCAGGAATGTAATGAGAGGAATACCATGCCATAACTCAATTCTATGAAAGAGAGTCTGTTGCAATAAATCACAGTGAAATGCCCAACCAGCAAGGGGTGGATAAACTCTAAACTTTGTTGGAAAAATCACTGATCTAGGAGTTAGAAGACCCAAGTGAGAGGCCCAGCTCTTCCACTTAACTTGGGCAAATTACTTCACCTCTTTATGTAGCTTCTAGTGCCTTTAACTAGAAAATCTAAGGTAGCTCCCAACTTTAATATTCAATGAACATTCTTTTTTTAAGTTTATTTATTTAGAATATTTTTCCATGGTTACATGATTCATTATTTTTCCCAACCTTCTGCCCTCTCCTCTCCCTGAGCTGAAAAGCAAATTCTACTACCTTATACATGTATCATTATTCAAAATCTATTTCCATATTATTTATATTTGCAATAGAATGCTCATTTAACATCAAACCCTTTAGATCCTGCTCTATTCCTTTTCTCTATGTCCTTCCTCACCAGTATTTTGCTTTTTGTCACCCTCCCACTTTCCCCCTCCTTCCAATTACCTCCCTCTTCCCTTGTCTTATTCCCTTTCTACTTCCCTATAGGGTAAGAAAGAATTCTATACCCCACTGAGTATGCTTGTTTTTTTCCCTCTCTGAGGCAGTAACAATGAGAGTAAAATTTAAACTTTGCCCATCACCACTCTTATCCTCCTCTCTCTATAATGGTTTTTCATGCCTCTTTATGTTATATAATTTACCCCATTCTATCTCTCCCTCCCATTTTTTCTCAGAACAACCCTCTCTTTCAGGCCTTGATTGATTTTTTTTACTTATCATTCATATGCATACATATGATATCACACATAAATATTGTTCTATATCATCACATTTACATACATATATAATCATATATCATCATATACATCATATCATTATTAACGGTTTACTTCTCCACCCTCTTTCTCAGTAAATTCTGAGTAATTTTTAAGAATTACAGAAATCCTTTTTTCATGTAAACATATAAATGTTTTTACCTTAATGAGTCCCTTAAATTTTTTCCTTCATATTTACCTTTTGGGGTTTCTCTTATGTCTCACATTTGGATTTGAAATTTTTGTTTAGATTTGGATTATTCCCCAGGAATGCTTGGAAATCGTATACCTTATTGAACATCCATTTTTTCCAGATGAAAGAATATACTCAGTTTTCCTGGATAGATGACTCTGGGTTGTAAACCTAGATCTTTTGCCTTTCTGAATATCATATTCCATGTTTTTTGATCCTTTAATGTAGAAGCCACTAGGTCCTGTGTGATCCTAATTGTATCCTCCATGGTATTTGAATGGTTTCTTTCTTGCTGTTTGAAGTATTTTCTCCTTGGCTTGGTGACTCACGAATTTAGCTATTATATTCCTAGAAGTTATCATTTGAGGATTTCTTTCTGGAATTGATCTGTGAATGCTTTTTATTTCTATTTCTATTTTATTTTCTTGTTCAAGGATCTCTGGGCAGTTTTCTTTGATAATTTCTTGTAATATGATGTCCAAAGTTTTTTCTTGATTGTTTTCAGATAGTCTAATAATTCTCAAATTGTCTCTCTTAGGTCTATTTTCTAAGTCAGTTGTTTTTTCAATAATTTAGTTCACGTTTTCCTCTATTTTTTTTCATTCCATTTATTCTGTTTTATTATTACTTGATTTCTCATGAAATCATTAGTTTCTAGATGGTCAAATTAGATTTTTAAGGCCTGATTTTGTTCTGTCTGTTTTTAGTTCTCCTTTTTCAATTGGCCCATTTCTTGTTGTATAACTTTCCTTTTTTCTTGCATCACTTTCATTTCTGTTCCTCACTTTCCCTCTGCCTCTCTTAATTGATTTTTTAAGTCTTTTTTGAGCTTTTTCAAAATCTGTGTACAATACATATTTTTCTTTTGAACTTTTCATGTGCTTCCTTTGCTTTCACTGTCCCCTTCTGTGTTTGTACCTTGCTTTTTTCTCCATAAAAATTCTTTAGAATTAAGTGCTTCTTTTGTTATTTGCTCACTTTTCCTATCTAATTATAGATAGGCTCTATTTTCTGGGAAGTTGGGGTACACTCTTAAACTTCAGTCCTTCCTTGATCCTCAGCTTATTTTCTGGGTTTTTACTAGTTTCAGTTCTCGAAGCATGATCAATGAACATTCTGTAATGTGTTTCTTGTGTTTGTCTGGTACATAAATAACAATAGCTGATAATAGCTAGTACATAATGGGAATTCTGTGCACTTCCAGGGACTTATCAAAATAGTGCCAGGCTTAGCTTGGACATTTAATCAGTTTTACATTTATTATTGCTCAGAATTCCCAAGTTCAAGCTATAAAACAGCATCAATCTCCTCATAAATAGAGATTATAGGCATGTGCCACCATACTCCATATTTCACTTTTATGTTGTTTTTGTGTTCTGTTGGGGTGGAATTATATTTGCATTGTTCTCTCAAGTGCTTGTACAAGAACATTTACCTAAGACAATGGAATCCTAGAAAGTAAGAAAATTTCCCAGAGTACACTCTGAATAGTGTCAAATAAATCAGAGAGAACGATTCCCTGGTATGATTCCCAATATTAGATCCAGTTAAGAGCTTATTAATATTATAGGATTTCAGGAAAAAAGAGATTAGATGGAATAGAATGCTGGGAGAATTTTTCTAGGAAGATGTGGTTATTGAGCTGGATTTTGGATAACGTATTATTTAATGTTTTTTATCAATTAATTTGATAAAAGTAGAACTAGCATACACAACAATTTTGCCAATGTCACAAAGCAAGGAAAGAAATAAGCATTTGTGAATTACCTTTTTTTTGCTAGGCATTATGTTAAGTGCTTCACAAATATTATGCCATTTGATGCTAATAACAACATTATGAGGTATGTGTTATCATTAACCCCATTTTACAGGTAAGGAAATTGAGGCAGACAGAACTTAAACAACTCAGAAAAGGTCATTCAACTGGGAAATGTCTATGGCCATATTTGAACTCGATTCTTCCTGACTCCAGAGCCAGTGAGTATTCTATCCACTAGGTCACCTAGCCACCTGGATAAGCTAACACATTTGATATAAAAGCGAGGATCCAAACAAAACTTGATAGCCTAGAGCAGTGATGGCCAAACTATAGCCCGTGGGCCAGATGCAGCCCCCTGAGATGTTCTATGAAGCAGCATAACATTATTCTTAATCTGACGAATACAATGAGTAGGCTACAATACAATGAAACTTAGAAAGAGTTGCCTTAGAAACAGACTGACAGATGAGCATTTTTTTTTCCTTTGGCCCCCTCTTTAAAAAGTTTGCCCATCACTGGCCTAGAGCATTAATTGCGCTGAATCTAAGTGAAATTCAATAGGAGTAAATGTCAAGTCTTGTGCCTGGGTAAAAAAAAAAAAAAAAAGCTTTACAAATATAGACTGGAGATGCCTAAAATAGCAGTTATTCTGGGAAAGGTTGAGAAATTTTAGTGGATAAAAAGCTCAATATGATCCACAGATATAAGCCAAAAGGAGGAATAGAATTATTCTGCATTAAGAGGGGCACAGTCTCCAGGAATATGGAGGTGATAGTATCCTTGTGTCCTGATCAAATCTCTTCAGTAATATACATTTTTTTCATTTTGGGTGTCATAGTTTAGGAAAGACATTGATTAAATCATAGAGTGAGAGTGTACAAATTAGAGCAATCAGAATCATGAAGGGCCTCAATTCCATGTCATAAATAAGTCATTTTAAGGAATCAGAGATATTCAACCCAGAGAAGAAAAGACTCAGAGGTCAAATAATATTTGTATTCAAGTATTTGAAGGATTGTTGAGATGAAGAAGGATCAGACTTATTCTGTTTGATTCCAGAGAATAGAACTGGGATGAATGGATTAAATTTATAAAGAGGCCCATTTAGGTGCGATGTAAATAAAAATTTGAATTTAGAGACCAGACTTGTCAGGTCTCTTTTAGAGAATTCCTTTCAAACACAGGTTGGATTAGATGATTTCTGAGGTCCCTTCCAACATTAAATTTTATAATTAGGTGTCTTGGAGAAGAGTAAGAAGGGCAATTAGAAGTTGGGGAGAGGTGAGACACACAGAATTGAGAATAAGCACAACATCCTCGTGTTAAGAGAAGAAAACAAAATAAAGTCATCTTCTATTCTTAATCAACCACTAACTTCACTGCTCAGACACCAGTCAGTATAATGGTATGGATGAATGTCATCTGGTGGGCTCTTTCAAACTCTCAGATTCTTTTCCCTTCTCAAACCAAAGTGGGAAAAAATAAGTGTTGGAGGCAGCTCAGAAGATGAGTGAATAGCTGACTTGCAGACCATAATGAGGAAGGAAAGATGTAACCATTATACTCTTGAAAGTTACTCATCGGGGGAGTATGAACACAAAAAGCTGAAAATTTGATGCTTAATGGTACAACCATGTACCAAGCAAAGGAAGAAAAATGGTTTCAAAAAATAAAAGGATATCCTACTGCTTTCTAGAATAGAACCAAGGGAAATAATTAAACTGCAAGCTTTGCCAAGAATTCAGAATCAGAGGCACTGTTTCTTTCACCATTTTCTCCCCTCCCCATCGAAACAGAGAAACCCTGAAAGCCACAGAGGACTCAATTCAAAATAGAAATCCAAGGCGCAAATGGGAGAACAACTTGGATCCTTCTGTGAGGAACTATTAACAGTCATTTCTCAATTAGTGGCAGTTGACCCAGTCAAAGGAAGCCTATAGAAAGCTTTGCAACTTCATTTGCCAGTGATTTCCCTCTCCTTTCTAACTAGGCTTGTGTAAGAGCTGCTAACAAGTAGCAGCCTTGACTGATGTATTACATACATCTGTCCTCCCCACCTCCAGTGGAGGTGTTAATGAATTGGGAGAAAAAGCCAGAAAGAAGTCAGCCAGAGGGAGAAAGAAGAGGAAACAAAAGGGAAAGAGATTGGACTTACCAAGTTAGCAACAGAAAAAAACAATGGATCATGCCCTCTTACCAATATGTCCTCATGTTTTGTCTTTTTATCATTTGTAGCATCTCTTAGAATCTCTTCTTTTCCTCTCCATTTTCACTGCCACCACCATTGTTATTTCAAGACTGAAGCTTGCATTATTGGTGAAGAATACCAGATTTGGTGTCAAAAGAACTGGGTCTTAATTCTACCCCCAAAATATGTGTGTGACTTTAGTTCCTTCCCCTATATGAGTAAATGTTTCTTCATCTGTAAAATAAGAGTGGATTGGACTGGAAGAGACAGTCTCTAATTTGCCTTTTACTTCTAACAGTCCAGGAAGCCAGGCAATATTGCAATAGCCTTCTAATATAAAATATTTCGAAATCATAGATATTTAAGTGAGAAAGGACTATAGAACCATCCAGGTCAAAAGATGGAGACTTTGATAACAAGCCTGGAGAATGATTAACCAGCTTTTGTTTGAAGAACTCCAGGGAATGGGAGTCTACTCCTTCCTGAAGCAGCCTATTCTACTTTTGAATAGTTCAAAGTGTTGAGAACTTTCTTTTTCCCTCTTTCCTACCTCTATATCTGCATCTTTGCAACTTGTGCCCATTACTCCTAATTCTAAGGGGAAATATTTTTTAAAAATTAAATCTATCTTCCAAATGATAGAACTTTAAATACTTGAAGACAACTCTTGCTACCCCATCCCAACAAAACTATCTCATTATTCACTCTAAACATACTTAACTCCATTACCAATCCAGGTACGATATGATCTCAAAGAACTCCATCAGTCTAATAGCCTTCCCCAGACATACTGATTTCATCAACATTTTTTTAATGTAGTGCTATAACTCAGTGGATTGAGAACCAGGTCCAGAGATGGGGGAGGAGGGGTGAAGGGGTCAGGGGTTGAAATCTGGCCTCAGACACTTCCTAACTGGATGTCACTTAACCTTCATTTCCTAGCCCTTATTATTCTTCTGCCTTGAAGCCAATACACAGAATTGATCCTGTGGATTTTAAAATTAATATCCAAGAACCAAATATAATATTTTATAAATTTTTAGTAATAATAAACTAACAAAAAAGGTAACTAAGAGGTACTAACCCAGTCAGCTCACAAGAGAAAAAGAGAAAAAGAGAGGAGTTAACAGGAAACTATATACAAATGTGACAATACAAATGCAGACAAAGCGGAAAGCATTCTGGGTAATGCAGAAAGGAAGTTTGAGTAATGTAGTTTTAGGGATTCAAGCTATTTCTAACTATACAATCCTAAGATGGAAGTTAAGGGTTAAAAAATATTTAGTGCTAGGAACTGAATGAAGTACTCCAAATGCAAATCTCAGGAGGGCAAAGCATAAAGGGTCTATCACTTCCTTTTTCTTAGTCTAGCTTACTATATTTTCAGCTTTTTTAGTGGTTATATCACACTAAGGATTCACATTGAGTTTTCATTTACCTAAAACCCTGAGATCTTTTTCTGAAATACACACACACAAACACACACTATCTAATCATTCGTCTCGTACCTTGCATTAATAAAGTCTATTTGTTAGACTCAAATGAGAGACAATTTTTTTCCTCTTACATTTTAGCAGCATGACAGAGTAGAGAAAAGGCTTATATTAGAGCCATGATGAAAAACTAGATTCAAGTCCTATCTCTGATATATACTAACTGGATGAGCATGCACAACTCTCTGAGTCTAGGACATGGAGACAGTGCCATTTCCTTATCCCTGCCTCTAACATCTTGTTGGGGGGTGTATGTTTGTGTGTGGGGGGGTATGTATATATGTGGGTGGCACAGCAGATAAAAGATTGGGCCTGATGTCAGGAAGATCTGAGTTCAAATCTGGCCTGCCACCCACAAGCTGTGTGACTTGGACAAGACACTTCATCTCTATTTGCCTCAGTTTCCTCATATGAAAATGAGACTAATATTAGCTGTTGTGAAGATCAAATAAGATAATATTTATAAAGTACTTAGCAGGTACCTGGAACATGGGTAGCTCTATATAAAGTTTAATTATCATTATTAACATTATTATTACATGTATACAAACTCACTTGATCCTCAAAACAATAACCCCAATGGGGTGGGTAAATATTATCCCCATTTTTCAGTTGAGAAATATGAGGTTCAGACAAGTTAAGAAATTTGCCCAAGGTCACACAACTAGCAAGTGAACCCAAGCTTTCTAAGTCCAAAGCTCATGTCCTCTATATCATTCTACTATATCGTGGCATCTTGCTATCAGAAATACCTGAAGAATTATTACATTTACTAATGGATATGAATTATTGGCCTAGGGAAGACCAATTTTAAAATAAGTCATGATTCATTACCATTACCAATGAGTCAATATGTAATAAGAAGATTTTTTTCTGATTCATAAGTCACCATCTCTGTTTGATTCTTTTGCCTAAAACCTATCTCTCTAGTCTAACATTGCAAAAATGGAATTTTACTCCAAAAAGCGGCTAAGATGGGAAGAAAGGACTACTTCCACATGAAAATTCTTTAGCAATACCTATACCACATTTCATGAGTTTCAGTTAAATCCAAATGGATATATGTTCCAAAGTCTTCATTCTTTGGACCTATAAATACAAAATCATTTGCATATTTCAGATTGTCATTATACTAAATGACACTCTTGGCAGAGGATATCATTGTTTCTATGTGCTCAGAAAGAAACAGTATGGCATAATGAATAGAAAGTCAGTCTTGGAGTCTGTAAGATGAGTTCAAGTTATTCCTCTGACACATGACGGCTATATGAACAAATATCTTAACCACTCTGGTACCTTAGGCAACTCTCTAAGACTTTGTTACAGTCAAGATGCCATCTATCTCTGTGGGAAGAGTTTCCTAGCTGGAATGCACCCACCCGATGAAATCATAGATATGAACCAAAAAAAAAAAATCTTATTGTATTCAGGTCATATATTCCAGTGCATTGAGTTTTGTTTTCTTTTTTTTGTTTGTTTTGTTTTGTTTTTTTATCTAGGTTATATGATGTAACATATTAAGTGTTAACTATGCTACCATTTATGTCATTTGAAAATGTAATATTCATGTTATCCAAGTTGTTTTTAAATATGTTAAATAACTCTAAATCAATTACAGATCTTTAGGGATGCTTTGGAATTGCTAGAAGGAGATCCTAAACCAGTAATCCCCTAAATTGATGGAACCTCTGAGTTAAACCTTTTTTTTTTTTTTAAATCTCTAACGTTCTCTAAACACAAGTAATCAGATCTTCTCTGCTTCCATCTTCTTGGATACCAATTTGACAAAAGTGAGATCATTCAAGAAACAAGTTAATTCAATGTTGTGCTACTAATTCTGTAACTAACTTGTCTCTCAGGTGGGAATTCATTTTTTGTGTTGTGACTTGAGTGACAATCTTTGTCACAGAGATCTCTTCCCTCTTTAAATTAATTTTGGTGACAGTCATTTATGACAGAGATTAATCTTTCTAATAATCTTAGTGACAGCCTTTGTCATAAATGAAAATGTCACAATCCCAATGCCTGAGATTGTAGCAATATAGCAGAAGACCCAGCTTCCCCATCAGATCTCCTGACTTTGTTTCATCTCACCATAACAAATCCTTAAAATTTCCAGTTTAAAACTAGAACAGTTTGTGTTCTAAGGGATGGTGAGAACAAACTTCATCCTGATATTCTTCTTGAGTTTTTGTTTATCTCAAAGTAATAATAAAAATAATTATCATTCCAATCGTGCTTTAAGTTTTGTAAAACATTTACAAATATAATCTCATTTGATTCTCACAACAACCTTTGGGTGTAGGTTCTATTATTATTGCCTTTTTCTTGGTTGAGGAAACTATGGAAGGCATGCTACAGAGAGGGACTTGTCCATAGTTGTACAGCTGGTAAGTGTCTGAAGCTGGATTGCAACTCTAGTCTTCCAAACTCCAGAGCCCTGAAATTGTCTACTGAGACATGCATTGTGGTTTTAATAGGATTTCAAATATTTTCTTCTAAAATCACTGAATGTTTATCAGAAATTTTTAAAGACATTTTGTTTCCTATTCTTTACCTCTACAAAATGTCTTCATTTCTGATAATAGAGTATTGTAAATTTGAGTTCCTAAAGTCTATTAATCACCTACAATGTTCCAGGCATACTGCTGGGTGCTGGGAATACAAAAGCATCTTACAGATTAGAGGGAGACAGCATGTTCACATATACAGAACAAATACAAGTAGTTGGGGATGCAAGGCAGGCATTGAGTGGTTTGCCCCAACTGATCATTAGAGCTCCTTATAAGTTAAAATTCTATGACTCCCTTGCTGTATAGGTGATACTTTACCAATGTATACACTACTTCAGGGTTAAGTAAGGATACATTGCTTAGTGTAAGCTGCTTGAGAGCAGAATCCACCACATTTATCTTTGCATCTTTTGTCATGTTGAGGACAAGACCTTCATACATACAAATATGAAATACACATTTGTTGAAGTATATTTTTGGTGTCGCTTCCTGTCTCTTCATAATCATGAAGCAGAGAACTAGACTCAATGGCCTAAAAAATCCCTTCCAACTTTCATATTCTATGAATCCTCTCTTCTCTTTCTTCCTTTTCCTCATTCCCCATCTCTTAGTCATCTTTCTTTTCATTCGTTCTTCTCTTCTTTTCTTCTTCTATTCCTATGACTTTAATTTTTCAGTAGCATTCATTAGTATCTATGAACCTGATTATCTCCATTGGCGAAGCTCTAAAAATAATTTGTTGGTTAACCTAATCCCTAGACTTTTCATAAATCCGTGCTTCAGAAAACATCTTGAAAAACAAGACTCCTGCATCAGAAAGTTTTCATGATTTAGAATAAAACCCCTTGGGTTTAAATTACAACCCTGCTACTTAAATGCAATATGACCTCAGGCAAATGACTCCAGCTCCTTGTGCTTCAGACTTCTCATTTATAAAATGAGGATAATAATAACTGCCCTACTCATATCATGAGGTTGTTGTAAAAAAAGCTACTAAAGGTACACAGAGGCACTTCTTAATAAGGAAAAGTGTGATATCAA
This sequence comes from Gracilinanus agilis, assembly GCF_016433145.1. Classification (NCBI taxonomy): domain Eukaryota; kingdom Metazoa; phylum Chordata; class Mammalia; order Didelphimorphia; family Didelphidae; genus Gracilinanus; species Gracilinanus agilis. Next base: position 117,689,320 of record NC_058132.1, on the reverse strand, counting down.
ATTAAAAGCCTATTACTTTTATCATTATTATTTTTACAAAATAATTTTACAAAATTTTAACAAAAAAATTAACAATTTTTTTTAATTTTACAAAATACAAAATTTTACAAAATTATTACAAATTTTCCTTTAAGTATCCATTGAACCTTAATAAAATATCATGATCAATTTCCCTTCTGTGACTCCCTCTTCATATTTCAGATAGCATAGGAAAAAAAACACTTTATTTTCAGTGCCACATTCCTTTGATCTCTGACACAAGGATATTCTAGGAAATATGAAAGGGGCAACTGTTGTCAAAGTTGTCTTTACCATAGACCTCGTGATGGTCTTCATCACCTTCATCCATATAGTTTGTGTATGTTCTGCCTAAGTCCTTGGGCATCTTTTAGCATAGTACTATGCATAAGTTTCCTCCAACCACATATGAAATAGAGAAAGACAAAGACACACAGGGAAAACTATCCAGTTAGAAAATTGGCATGACACAGACTGGCATGACACAGACTCAATGAAGTCTCCTTCCTTGAAAAACAGTATTTTAACCAACCAACCAATTGAGGAACACCAGCCCAAACACTTTTCTAAGGCTTTAGGTAATCTAAGATTGAAAGAGAAGTCTTTGCCCTTTTTATGATGATTGGCAGAAGATGCCACCTGCCTGCTCCCATGGATCAATTGTCCTACTTCCCTGATAGTTATTAGACCTACTGAATTCAGGCCTGGAGTAATTTAGAGAGATTCTAATGGCGTTATTGTGACCTCTGAACATCTGAACTTTCTTCCGAGGAGCAGGATATCCTAAAAGATTGGATTTAATATTTTAAATCTGCAAACAGGATGGCAAAGTTCCTACTACCACATTAGGCTTTCGAGTAGATTATTGTTTCTCTGACTGCATAAATCTAATGCCTTGCCATCAAATTAAAGAAAAGCTTTCTATCAGCATATATATATATACATATATATATATATATATATATATATATATATATATATGTTACTGTATAGTAGATATTGAAGTCAGCCAACCTGACCAAACATTTGGAGCCAAAATTCACCAATGTCATTGACAAGCCTCCACCTCTTCCAACATTTATTACCTAATTCATTTGAAGTAATGTCTCATCTATCTGGACCCCTAGAGAGATGAGTCATTCTGGGTAGTCAAGCTTTCCTGAGAACTGGGGACAAAAGCTACAGGAAGCCATTTGTTCCGGTGAGTCAAACCTGTTATGATTTGAAAACTGTACATGCCTATCTTACAGAATTGTTCTCTGTCCTCAAGAGCCACAGAATTTGCAGGACCGGAAGGGGCCTTAGCAGCCATCTAGTCCAATTTGTCCCTTAAAGAAATCTCAATGGGGAAGGTAATAAATATTACATAAAATGTTATTCCATTTGATCCACACAACAATCTTCCTGGGGTAAGTGTTACTATCCCCATTTTGCAGTTGACAAAACTGAAGCAAATAAAGAGCAAGTGACTTGTGGAGGATCCCATAGCTAATAAGAGTCTGAGGTAAGATTTGAACTCAAATCTTCCTGACTTCAGGGTGGGCACTCTACCCACTGCACCATCAAGCTGCTTCTAAAACATACCCTATAAGTTACTGTCCAGCTTCTGGTTGAATACCTTTAAGGAGAAAGAACCCTCCACATATTAAAACACTCGATTCCTCTTTTGGATAGCTCCAGTTGTTAAGGGATTTTTCTCTAATTTGTTTCTTTGCAGTTTGCACACATTGTTCCTAACTCTGTCCTCTGAGACCAAACAGAAGAAAAACATATTTCTTCTCCACAAGAGCCCTTTCAAATACAGTAATTGGACACATAGATTATATCCTCTCTTAATCTTTTCTTCAAGTTAAATAAACATCTCTATTTTCTTCAACTGATTTTCATATGAAGAAAACCAAGCCCTTCACTATCCTGACTGTGCTGCTCTGGCTCCAGAGTTCTGATATTTTTCAGACAAAGTATGATACAACCACACTTCTCCCATCTTATATTTAGGTAGTTAACTTTTTTAACATAAGCCCAAGACTACATTTATCCCTACGAACACAATGCATTTTATTCAGCCCCAGTGTTCTAGCCTGTCGAGGTCTTTGGGGAATCAGTTCTCTATTATGGAGTGTTTAGCTTTTCCTGAGTGTCAACACCTTACAAATAATTTTGGTTCTTTCCAGTTCAGGAATCTTTTTCCTTTATAGAGAACAGAGAAGCAATAAAACAAGAACTGAACAACTCTGCCTTCTTTCTCTTTTCAGTTATCACAGTTCTGTGATTCTATTACTCTGACTTTATTTGCTTCTCTGAAAGCTGAAAAAATACCCCAAAAGAAGCCTACTTTTTCTTTTCCTTACCTTCTTTTGCTAGTCTTAACTCTATGGGAACTTAAGCAAACTTGCCAATACTTCTTACAGAACAGTATCAGACATATTCTCTGCTAATTTTCCTTCCATCTTCTATACCCATCTTATAAAAATCTAAGGAATTCTCTGTGCATCCATATAGATTTCTTTTTACTATTCCCATTTTTCTTCTTATTAGAATTATTTTCCTTTGTCTGTCCTTTCTGGATTGGTTTCCTCTGTAGGATATTGGTCCATGGAATTCTAACTATACTTGCTCTGAATTCTTTAAAATCTGCTTCACCAAAATCTAGAGTTCATGTTAGATTTACCCACCTTTCTTCTCCTTTTCTATCATAGACTCTAGAAGGGTTACTTCTCCCCACTCCCAGAAGATTCTTGGAATCTTTACTTTAACACATGGTACTTAACATTACAAACTAAATACATTTCTCTGTACCATTGATAACAGAATTTTGTAGCATTAAAAACTTTTGTATAAAAGGAAATCTTTTAAAATGTTGCTATTCCTTTTCCCATTCACCACACCATAAGCCTCAGGTTGTTGTTACTTATCCTTCATTTTTGAAGAGGACCAATGACATTATGGGGCAATGTCTCTATTTGCAAGTAAACTAGTTAAAGTGAGGCATAGCTAGCTACATGAAGTTGTCAGTCTCATTCTTCCAGTCACTGATGTAGAGTGGCAAGACAAAAGTCAAGACAACTGGTGATGGTCCAGAATGCAGTGGGTGACCTTGGCTTCTTAAATACCTGAAAAAACTCTATGCACCCCACAGTACCTGCTTCAGTGTCCATCATAGCTACTGGAACAAATTGTTCTCATCTACCTATCCCACCAGGGGAAATCTTCACATGCTTGAGGTAAACATCTCCCTAACTCACTAGTGGTTTTGAGGACTCTCAATTACCCTCAACCTGGTTTAGTTTCTTGGGGTCACAAGTGAGAATTAAATGATAGATGACACCAAAGGTGGATGAGCCACCCTAAAAGAGATTCAGCAAGCCTTCATAAGAAAGGTGCAAGTCCCAGGTTGCATACTAATTGGATTCTTTCTCAAGTTTCTCCCTTTTCCAGTCTAACCTTTACACTGCTGCCTAAGTGACTTTCATTTAGTAAAGATCTGGAGATGTCCCATTCCTGCTCAATAAGCTCCAGTGACTCTCTGTTATCTCTTGTACAAAACATAAACTCTGCTTAGATCTTGAAATTCTTTACAATTTGGCCCCAATCTACTTTTCTAGCCACATTGAACATTACTGGTCTTTTTAAACTCTATAATATACATCTAAACTGACCTTTTTTCCTTTGCTCCAACCCTTGATATTCCTTACCCTGTCTGCTTGCCTTTTTCATAGTAAATTCCCTCATCTTTCTGGAATGCATTCTTTCCTCACATATGCTTCATAGAAACCTTTTCTTGCTCTAAGATTCAGCTCAATAATCATCCTTTACAAGAAAATTTTATTTTATTCCTCAAATAGCTAATGAGTGCCCTCTTTGCACACGACCAGGTATCTACCTACTTTGTATTTATTTGCAATATTATCTTTATAGTTTTCTACATATATATATACATATATGAAAATATACACAGTCTCCCCAAATAGAATGTGAGTTCCTTGATAGTACCAATGATTTCATGATTTATATTTAAATATCTATAACCATAAGTAATCACATAATACATAGTAAGGTGCTTAACAAATGAATGTTGATTGATTAATATATGGCCACAGCCTTTGTCTAACCTTATTCACAGTTCTGATGCAGGACTTGTCATCACTTTAAGTACCAAAATAATTTTTATTTTTACCAGTTGGTAAAAATCTTTCTAAATACCTTATGTATTACAACTTAACTTTTTCTTGATGGCATTAAGGAAAATTACTAGATTGTGTCTCCATATACCAACTATCCCAGAGACTCCAGGTTCCCAAAATTTCTCAGATCATGCTGTCCTTTACGTCTCAGGGATTTTTTCTTAGAACCTCTAAACCAAATTAATATATGATGGTTTCACTTTGAGCAAGTAGTAGTGGCATACTGCATTTCCATTGTGTACAGTATGGTATATATTCATCCCCAAAATCCCGTGATACAGTGAAAACTCCACAATGCAGAATTAGATTAAGAAAAAACAAAAACTGTGATACAATGAAACTGAGATATAGCGAAAGATGACTGTATTCACTATGAGTTCACGTTGGAGATGGTAATCCAGAGTTGGGGAACCATGGCCAGAGGACAATTTTTTTTAAAACCCTTACTTTCTGTTTTAGTATTAGTTCCAAGATAGAAGAGTAATAATGTCTAGGCAGGTAGAGTTAAGTGATTTGCCCAGTGTCACATAGCTAGGGAGTATATGAGGCCATTTTCTCTAAATCTCAATCTCTTTCTTTGCTATCAGTCTATGATCTCTCACTTTCACTGGAGCTACCAATGATAATAATAATTATTATTATAATTAGTAATTATATAGTGTATAAAGCATTTTACATATATTATTTCATTTTATCTTCACCACAACTATGAGAAGTAGATGGTTTCTAAATTGTCTCAGAATCTATTTTTGCCATCAAGCCGGTGATGTGTCACTTTCTCTGTAGCTACCAATAATAATTATTATCATAATAATTAGCATTTATATAGTTCATTAATGTTTGAAAAGTACTTTATATGTATATATATGCATATATATATATATATATATATACTGATCCTCACAAGAACCTTAGGAAGTAGGTGCTATTATTATCCACATTTTACAGATGAAAAAATTGAAGTTGAATGAGGTTAAGTTGACTTAAGGATCAGACAGCTAGTATCTGAGGCAGGTCTTCTTGATCCTATATTGAATACTCTGTCTATTACCTATACATCCAGTTATCTCACAATAAACACACACACACACACACACACACACACACACATACAGACACTACAAATTTGCTGTTTATAATCATCTTCTGGTTTGACAACCAGGTGACTAAGCTGATTTTCTAATAAGTCCTGAAAGTATTAAGATGGGATATGATTATTTTCTGAGGAAAAAATGATGACCTTTAATATGCAGACTTTGG
>NC_058132.1:117583701-117678349 GCF_016433145.1 Gracilinanus agilis | reverse complement strand
AAGAAGGGGAGAGTAATGAATGTTGGAGGGGATGTGGCAAAATTGGGACATTAATGCATTGCTGGTGGAGTTGTGAACTGATCCAGCCATTCTGGCTGGCAATTTGGAATCATGCTCAAAGGGCTATAAAAGACTGCCTGCCCTTTGATCCAGCCATACCATTGCTGGGTTTGTACCCCAAAGAGATCATAGATAAACATACTTGTACGAAAATATTTATAGCTGCACTTTTTGTGGTGGAAACAAATTGGAAAAGGAGGGTATGTCCTTCAATTGGGGAATGGCTGAACAAACTGTGGTATATGTGGGTGATGGAATACTATTGTGCTAAAAGGAATAATAAACTGGAGGAGTTCCAGGCGAACTGGAGAGACCTCCGGGAACTGATGCAGAGCGAAAGGAGCAGAGCCAGAAGAACATTGTACACAGAGACTGATATACTGTGGTAAAATCGAATGTAATGGGCTTCTGTACCAGCAGCAATGCAATGACCCAGGACAATTCTGAGGGATTTATGGTAAAGAAAGCTACCCACATTCAGAGGAAGGACTGCAGGAGAGGAAACATATAAGAAAAGCAACTGCTTGAAAGCATGGGTCGGGGTGGACATGATTGGGGATGTGGACTCAAAACTACCACACCAATGCAACCACCAACAATTTGGAAATTGGTCTTGATCAAGGACACATGACAAAACCAGTGGAAATGTGCGTCGGCCATGGGTGAGGGGAGTGCGGGGGGTTGAAGGGGAAAGGAGGAGCATGAATCATGTAACCATGTTAAAAATGATTGTTAATAAATGTTTAAAAAAATTATATCTACATGTAATCTAGAAAATATATAATAAAAAGGAAACAATAAAAACAAACAATATAACATTGCTCCAACCAACACCATTTCACCTTGACATTGTTAATTGTTCTAATCAAATCTTACTATAAAGTAGTACCAATTGGTTTGGTCAATACTGGCCAATCAGAAGATGATTTAGAAATCAGACAAGAGTTTTCAAACAGATAGATCTCTTCTTTCCCCACTTTCCTAACTCCTCCTTTGTTTTATTGTTCTTTCTTCTCTAGTTTAAAGTTTACATATAACTCGATTGTTGGTTTCTGAAAAATATATGTATGCTTTTCTCATTTATGATCACATTCCCATGAAACTACCCTCCTCCAAAATATAGTTTTCCTCAGAATTGTATTATTTTGTTTGTTTTGTAGAATCGGTTAGTGATATGGGTTAATCAATACTGGTATTCAAGAACTCACAGTTTTAACACTGGTTCTGCTCCCACCTCTTGCTATGACTTTGGTTTCATGGCCACATCTCTGCACTTCTCAATTTCATTAGCTATAAAATGGGACTTGTATCAACATGATCCACTGGGATGTAGTGTGTATTTTTCTATTATCATTCAAATTATTCAAAAAGTCTCTAGATATAGGGACAAATACAAGAAAACAGAATTAAAGAAAATTCAATCATTCTCATAGCCAACCAGTAGCATCCTCTTGGGGTTGTTCCTCTTCAGACTATAGGTCTTAGCCTGAGCTCTGACAGTCAACTTAATTCATGCCCTGTCAGACCAAGGAAGGTCATTTTGTAGAATTATAGAACCCAAGGGCTTCCATGAGACATTCTCAGCTCTTAGTTCACAAAGCATAAATTTCTTAGCTGGAAGCAAAAGAGAATATGTGTTATTCTCGTTTTTTGCTGGGAAACCAGTTTCTTTATTTTTCACACTAACAGGAAAAAAATCTGTAAAAAATTTTGCTACGACATTTAAATAATAGCAAAAAAGAAGAAGTTCCTAAAAGGGTGGGAAATGAAGACTGCTATAAAAATAAGCTACTCTAGTATTCCCAGCAACCAAGTCCCAAGGAAAGAGAAAAGATATAGTAGATAAACAATTTGTCACAGCTATTTAAGCTTTACATCTTACCCAGAAGAAGGATTTCAAAAGTGAATTTGGATGGGGAGGGGGCTTTTCTGCTTTTCTAATTACCTGCTAAAGGTAAGCTATGTCTCTATTTCTCCAAGGTGAATAATACCTATGTTAAAACTCCCTCCTGGAAAAAAGAGGTACCTCAAGAAAGAATGAATTGAAGTGCCTTAAAAGGAAAATAAAAAGGAAAATATAATTCCAAAGAAAACTTCAAATTATTTGCTTTCCAGATATAATAGAAGGTTCTAAGTGTAATTTTGGAAGAACAATTTTGGTGAAGATCAGAAATTCATAAGGGATGATATAAAAGAAGCGGCACTGAAACTTATGGCCTTATATGTCTACTTTATTTTCCTTTCATGCCAGTTTTGATATCTATTTATTGAATTTACTATTTTCTCCTTTTGGTTAGTAGTATATAGTATATTTCCTGCACAAAATTTGTTTGTTTTCCCCCATATTCAGCTTTGATTTAATACTTTGCCCCTTTCTCTCCAATAGAGTTCATGGATTTCCTTTGACAACACTAGGTTATTCCACCACCACCCTCTTTCTTTTTAATATTTCATTTCAATGAAAGCTGCTGTTCTAGACTAGATTCTGATCAATAAGTAAAAACTGGTTGCCAAAATAGAAATGAGTGAACCATGGGAAGGAATGATAGTTTTATCTTAACGTTGGTGATGGATAAAGAGGAAGAGAGCAAATCATAATTTGAGTTGCAATCTAGATTTTGTGAGTTTTTTCATTGATTTTTTATTTAATAAAACTGAGAACATCTTAAAATATATTATTCATCTTGTTAAGCAAAATAACAAAAATATAAATAATTGTATACAAATCAATATGCTTTTTGTAATGTGTTATTTCTTAAAAGAGAAGAAATATGCATGTTTTAACTTGAAAAAGTCAGTACCAGCAAAAAATATTATGTTTAACCTGTTTTATTGCAATTTAATGTTGTTTTCAGTTTTATCATTGCAGCCAGAAGGCTTATGGTTCTTTGAGATCCATTTCCTTCATTCTGAATTAATGCATAAAATGTTCCCATATTTCTTTGAAATCTTCATTTTCAGCATTCCTTATGACACAGTAATTTTCCAATCCATTCCTATACAACCATTTGTTCATCTATTCCTCAATTGTTGTGCTTATTATCTATTCCCCACTTCTTTCTATTTTGAATGATGCTGCTATGAATATTTTGATAGCTAAGCTTTTTCTTGTCAATAACCTCCTTTTGTGACCTCATAAACTCTCACCAGGTCAAAGATCAAGAGCATATTTTCAATTTTTACTGTGTGATTATAAATTGCTTTCTAAAATGGTCAAACAAATTCGCAGTTCTAATAACAGTAAATTCATGCACCTATTTTCTCACAGCCGCACCAACATTTACTTTTTTTTTTTTCGCTTTTTACCATACTTGCCAGTTTGATAACTATAAGGTAATAACTAAAATGTATTAAATTTGCATTTTTCTGATTTCAAGCTGTTTTAAAATCTTTTTTAATAGTGTCTTATAGCTTTTCTTTTTCTTTTGGAAACAGTTCATAATGGTTGACCACTCATTGATTGAGAAGTTCCTTTAAATTGTATAAATATGTACCAGTCCTCAAGAGATCTTGAATTTCAGACTTTAATCAGAGATTTCAGGCAGACAATTTTCCCTGTTCTATATCTTTTCTGCTAATTTCAGTCATATTAATATACTTGTGTAAAATGTATCTTTATAAAATTAAAATCATATATTTGCCTTTTATATATATTTTATATAACCGACATATTTCATGCCATTTGCAAAATTACGTAATTATTTTATTCTCATGACAGCTGTGTGAAGTATTATTAATCTCATTTTATTTATTTGGAAACTAAGGTGAAGGGAAATTAAATGACTTGCCTTATGATCACATAGCTACTCATGGACTAAGGACTCTCTGACTCCAAGTCATTATATACACTATAACTTTATTTCCACTCAATAATGAAGTTAGTTAAGATTCTTCCCCCTATCCATAGTTGTGAAAATCAGAAAACAATTGGGGAATATTTTAAAAGCTGAAAAGGACCTCAGGGATATTTATCCAAAATCTATTATTTTACACATAAGGAAACTGAGGTTCAGGCTCCACCATCACAAAACTAGTAAGTAGCAGAAGTGGGCTTTGAATTCATGATCCTTGATACAGAGCCTACGCTTTTCTCACCATACATTGTTCTTTTCCCTGATTTTTCAATGTCATCATTTTTTATCTAGATCATTTATCTATTGAGAATTTATCATCACACACACACATATGCTGACCAAATTCCATTTTCTGCCAAATTATCATCAATTGTCCTATCATTTCTTATTGTAAATTTTCAGGGAAATGTATATTCTTGGTTTTATCCAACAATAGAAAAGTCTAAGCCATTGCTTCTAAATCGTATTCATTAAATCTACTCTTCTATTCTCCTTTTCCATATTATCCAGTAGTAGATATTTCTGATACTCTTTCATAGCGCAAACTGAATTTGGAGAGTGCCTTTAGTGTTTAGTCTTTCATATGAAATTTGTTATTATCTATTTACTTCTACAGGGATATTCCAAAAGAACTGAGTACTTTCAAAATGTTATTACTCAGTAACTATGTTATATGTTAATGTGTAGTCAAAGCCAATTTGTAAAGGAACTATCTGGAAGAAAAATTGAGAAGTATAAAGGTAAGTATAATTTGGAGCGTATAAAATTTTCATATATAACAGTTACTGAGTAATAAATTTTGAAACTGTTCAATTCTTTTTGAATTATCTTGCATAGAGGTTGCCACTGTCATTTTAATTGTTCCACATTTTAACCATGAACATTGAACCACTCTAATTATTTATGTCTTTCTTTTTTCCTGTAAAAATTATTTTCTGGTTTTATTTGTTGATATGTGTGTCTTGGTAGGATGATTCCCAGATATTTAATGAATTGTGCTGCCCTTTCAAATGACATTTATCTTTTGTTCATTTTCCTGGGTTTTATCAGCTATATGTAGAAATATCAATGACTTTTCAATGTATTTTGTACTATTACTTCATTGAGAAAATTTATTTTCTTGATTATTTTGTTGAATCTCTTTTGTCTGTGCTAATGTTTATTCAATTAGTTTCTTTTGCTTCTCATGAACATAAAGTTCTATTTTTAGGCCAAATAATGCTAGCTACCATGTATTGAATATTTTGTTTTACCATTTACTATATTATTGTTAAAGATTCCAATGCTTCTCTGTTATAGACAGGACTAAGTTTCAATGTAGTTTTTTTTAATATTAGGAAAGATGTTTTCTATCCTTCTTTAGGAATTTTAATATAATTTGATTACTCAAAGGTTCTTATCATTTTTGTTTTGGTATATTTGGTAACAGTAATATTTCCTAATGTTAAATCATTTTTGCATTTGGGATACAAATTCAACTTGATCATACTGGATTTTTAAAAGAAACACTATAATATCAATCTGTAATTCTCTTTCATTGCCTTATCTTTCCCTGGTTTGGATCTACAGTTATTTCACCAAAGAAATTTGGCGAAGCATATTTGTTTTCTTTTTCTGAAAAGTGTTTATGTATCAGAATAAGCATACATTACTACAAAATTTTATAGAATTTGTTTGTGATCTATTTTGTTGTAGGGTTTGGGGATTTCCCCCTTTCCTTATACTTCATTTACAGTTTATTCAATTTCTTTTTCCAATATTTAGTTGTTTAGGGCATGCCCAGTCTTTCAAGCTAAAGCTCATAGAATTCCTAATTGTTGTGCTTTTCCTTGATTCAATGAAGATATCTAGGTCTTGTTCACACCAACTTCATATTTTAATTGATTGATTCATTTGATATGTTCTCTCCTACTAAGGATATCAAGGGCAGAGTGTTTTGTAACTTACTTTAAAGGGAATACTGTTAATGAGTTATTGATTTCATTAATTCAAATTCTTACAACAAGAATTAGTTAGAAGAGGTAGCTCAATCCTGGTTACAGAAACTTTAACTCCATGAGGGATACAAAATCAGAATCATTGGAATGCCATAGGCAAAGTATACCTGCTTTTCCACCTATCATTGACATTATTTGCTATTCTTGTTCACAAGATAAAAAGATGCAGGCTAAAGATAGCAAATAGTAACCATAGAAGTGGCTTAGGATCTTGAAAATTTGTGAAATCCAAAGAATATGATTAGGAAAACAAATGCTGATTTTTCTAAAAGTCCCTAAGTTGAGTATCCCACTGATCTGATCTTGTCCTTGTATTGTTCAAAAATTTTATTATTAACTTCAATGAAGGCATAGATGGCGTTCTTATAAAATTTAAAGATGAGAATTAAGAGGAGGAATAATTAAAATATTAAACAACTGAGTCAGTTTCCAAAGAACTCAATTTATTAGAACATTTGTCAAATATATTAATATGAAATTTAATACTTATAAATTTGAGACCTAGATTTGTGCTAAAGAGATTTATGGCACAAGTGCAAGATGGGAATGACAATACAAGAAGTCATGTGAAAAAATATTGAAGTTTTAGTATTCTGCAAGTTTGATTTGAATTTACATTATATTATGATTAAAATAAAAAACAAAACCCACTAATTTAATTCTGGGTTGCATTAAGAAAAGTTTGGATTCCAGGAATAGGGACATGCTCTCACTGGACTTTGCCCAAATCATATCATATCTGTGGTATTTGATTTAATTTTTGGCACCATAAATATAGTAGCTTAGAATTTATATAGTGTTTTAATGATAGCAAAGCACTTTATACATGTTATCTCATTTGATCCTCACAACTTCTGTGAGGTAGGCACTATTATTATTTTCATTTTCCAGATAAGGAAATTGAGTCTGGGGAAAGTTAAGTGCCTTATCAAGTATCCCACAGTTAGAAAATATCTTAGCTAGGTTTTGAACTGAGATGGAGTTAGCTTTGGAATAGAGCACTGGACCTGAAGTCAGGAAGACCTGACTTCAACTATGGTCTCAGTCATAGATTAGCTATATAATGCTGGTCAAGTCACTTAACCTCTATTTTCATCAATGTCTTCATATAAAAAATGGTGACAATAACACCCATCATGCACAGTTGTGATGATCAAATGAAATAATATATGTAAAAAAGGCTTATCACAGTTTCTGGTACATGTTGTTGTTCTGTCATTTCAGCTGTGTTTAATTCTTTATGATCCTACTTAAGGTTTTCTTGGCAGAGATACTGGAGTAGTTAGCTATTTCCTTCTGCAACTCTTTTTACTGATGAGGAAACTGAAGCAAACAGGAATAAGTGACTTTCCCAGGATCACATAGCTGAAATTTGAGGAAGAATCTTACCTCATGAAGATGAATCTTCCTAATTCCAATCCCAGCATTCTACTTCCTGCACCACCTAACTATGCCCTGGTATTTTGTGGGTGTGATTTTAAATTTTCTTCTATTCACTTCCCAATTCCAAGTTCAGCATTCTTATACACCTAGATGGCCCTTAAAAACACAAATGACATTAACAAAATTGCATACCTCCAGTGGAAGACTCAGGATAGCAATGTTATGAGAGTCCATGCTACTTGAGAATTAGTTGAAAAAATTAGGAATATTTAGCTTCATATTTGCCCACTATCATTTTATGTATTCAAAAGACTATAAAGAAGAATGGGCTAGAAGCCTTCCCAATAAGGATGAAGCAAGGATGCTCATTATCTCCATTATTATTAAATTTCCTCATCTTTAAAATGAGCTGGAAAAGGAAAAAATGGTCAGACATTCCAATATCTGTGCCAAGAAAATCCCAAATGGTTCCACCAAGATTTGAAAATGACTGAAAAAATAACTGAACAATATTATTATTGTGTAACCATAATCACCTATAATACTGAACAAGGCTAATTAATAGATAATTCAGACAAAATATTTCAAATTCAAAGTGTGTTCAGTCTGATCCAACTTATCATGGCTCTTAACCTTTTGGGGAGTTATAGATCCCTTTGGTAGTCTAATGAAGCCTACCAACTCTTCCTCAGAATAATTTTAAATATAAAAAATAAAATTTACCTCATTATAAAGAAACCAAATGTTAGTGAAATTAAAGATGTAATTTTATTTCAAATACAATTTTACAACTACCCTGAAAAAAACAAGCCTCTTGGGAGTCCACAGAACCCAAGTTAAGGATGCCTCACTTAAGTATTCTGCTAGAGCCAAACCATCACCCAAATACAATAGAAGCATTGGCTGGTTTTGCTGAAATGTTTTCATGTTTTTCTTGATTTTTAATCCTTGTTACAAGGGATGGCTTTCTAGAATGGGGAGTGGAGTGGCATGAAGGAAAATAAGCTTGCAAATGAATGAATGAATGAATGAATATATGCGTGAATAAATAGATGAATAAATAGATAAATGCTATAGAATAAGAGAAAAGTAAAACTTCTGTTTGGAGTATTTATAACTCCCTCTCACAAATGTTATTTATTGACTGTCTTTGACATTTTCTCTCTGTAAGGCTTATATAAAAACCCTGAAAAAGCTTCTGCTGTGTCATATACATATAAAATACAGAGAGATGGCTTAGGTATGAAAGATAATGACCTTGCTCTCTAGGCTTAGTTTTTTTTTGCTTGTCTAGTTTCCTTTTTAGAGAGAAAAAATAAAACCTATTCAGTCCTCAATTGCAAGAAATCAAACTCTAAATGGGTAACAATTCTATAGGGTTTCTGTGGAAGAACTCCCCTGAAATTATTTGGGGGATAGAGTAACTCAGGATATCCAAAAAGCAATTAAATAGGGAGTCATGAGAGATTTATACCATTAGCTAGAATGAAATCTCTGACACAGATTGGGCACTGGTAAACAGAAAATGTAGTTCAAAAACTAGATTCAACCTGAAAGCACTCAGAAACTGGTAATGATCTTCATCAGGGTTCCAAACAGTTGGGCACCTAAACAAATTCTTGGTCTTGGTATGGAGAAAAGATCTTTTCTTTGCCAAGCTTCTTAAAGAAACAGAAAGACCATTCCCAATAGTGGGGTGGGGTGGGAATAGTTTTGTATATTTATTTTCCCTAGAAAGATGTTTCTATAGTCTGATAGCTATGTGTGTAGAGGGCTTCTATCTTCTAAACTAGAATGAATGAAAGCCTAAGGATCTAAACTTGTTTTAAAAGTATGGCAGAATCCACTCTTCCCATGCAGAATAGTTGGCATTTTGGCTACTGTTGCTAGCTGAAGCCAGAAGCTAGAAGCAGAAAACAAGCAGGTTGCAATCCCCATAACAGATTATACATTTAGTGGGGCTATGGAGGGATTACCTATGTAGAGAGGAGAACATGATTCCAAAAGATAATACATGTGAAACAAGCCCAAAACAAGTTTTCAAGATATGGCCGAAAGACATCATTGCCCTTGAAGCATCAAAGGTAGGTTATTCTTCTATGATATATCCTGGCCATGTGTGTTGCCATTTCAAAGGTATTCATCTTTCATCTTTCCCATTGTTGCTCTGTATATTTATAGGAGAATGTACCCCACATTTATGGAAAATATTTTATTGTTCCTTTTCATAATTCATTAAATATATCTGTTTTGAAATAACTGTATACTCTGGCAGACTAATAAAGGAAAATATATAAAGACTGGCTCATGAGTTGTGGTTTTGAGTAGATACAGACTTGTAGGACAGCTAAATGTGGAAGTAGATAGAGAGCCAGGTCTGGAGTCAGCAAGGCTCATCTTCCTAAGTTTGAATCTGGTCCCAAATGCTCATTTGCTGTGTGATTCTGGACAAGTCATTTAGCCCTATTTGCCTCATTTTCCTCATTTGTAAAATGAGTTAAAGAAGGAAATGACAAACCACTCCACCATCTTTGCCAAGAAAATTCTAAGTGGAGGTCATGATGGGTGCATGAATGAAAAAATGACTGAATAATAACATGACTCATAGAATGACTTGGACCTGGAGGGATCCTTTACTGTGGGCTCTTATGCTGTGCTTTTTTAAAGGTTTTTAGGACTTAATTTTGAAAGGGGCAGAGCATGGGGCATGCACTCAATGAACATTTATTAAATGCTTTCTATTTTGACAGGCATTATGCTAAGCACCAGAGAAACATAGAAAGGCAAATAGTCCCTGATCTCAAAGAGCTCATATCCTAATGGGAGAGACAACATGTTGGAAGGCAATTGGGGGAAGGAAGGCACTAGCAGCTGGGAGGAACCAGTGAGCCTTTCTGCCAAAAAGTGAGATTAGAACTGAGTCTTGAAAGAATCCAGGGAAACTAAGGAACAGATGGGAAAGGCCTGAGTATTCCAGGTACAGGGGAATACAGCCTTTGCAAAAGCACAAAGTATTAGAGATAGAATGTGTTTGAGGGAGATCAAATAGGCCATTATCTTTGGATCAAAGAATTTGTGGAGGGGACTATAGTGTAAAGGTAGGAAAGGACCAGGTTATTAAGGATTTAAAATCAAAACAGACCAGTTTATACCTGATTATAGAAATAATGTGAAACCACTGTAGTTCACTGAAGAAAAGAGGGACAGTCAGAATCTACCTTCACTTTAGAAAAATCACTTTGACAGCTGAAGTGAGAATGAACCAGAGTGGAGAGAGACTTAAGGCAGGGAGACCAATTAGAAGGTATTTTGATAATTCATTTGAGAGGTGATGAAGCCCTAAATTAGGGAGATGCTTGTGTGAGTGGAAAGATGGGGACACCTAGTAAAAATGGTGTGGAAATAGAAACAAGAACTGTCAACAGATTGAATATGTGGAAGTAGGAGCTGAAGATGACATGGAGGTTGGCAGTCTATGTGATGGAAAATATTATGATACCATCCATGGTAACAGGGAAAAAAAGGAAGGGATTTGGGTGGGGGGCATAATTATTTCTGTTTTAAATACTCCCAAATACTATGGCTTATTAACAAAAAACCAAGATATTTAAAGAAAACCAATGTGAGCTGTCAATTTAAAATTAGAGCAGCCAGGAAATAGAAAGGGTCCCCAAATAATTCCAACTTTCAGATTCATAAACCCATGTCTTTTTTCAGCCCTGAAAAACAAAAGCAGTCTAAACAGGACTTCTATATGTGTTGTTGAGTAATACTTTTGTTGAATTTCTGCCAGCATTCATATTTAAGAAGCCATGGAACAAACCAGAAAAAGAAAAATGATAAACCAGGGCTGGCTACTTCATGAACTTAAATACATTCCGGGCCAGGGAACGAGATGATTCTGATTTGGAGAATATAGTGTGGAATGGATACAATTGATATTTTCTGCTATACTATCAAAATTAATGATGGCACAAAGCATCTTTGGTAGATGGATATCTCCAGGGCATTACTGAGGAAGGAGCTGGGGTCAGGGGCTAATGCTGTCTTCAGAACTTACATATATTACTTTCTTCCATCTCAGCTGAGCTTGCATTCCTAATCCTAGTGAATATGATCTTTGTGATGAAACTGAATGCCAAGAAGATATTCAAGGTGGGATTTTAAAAAATCCTGGTTGACCTACTTTTAGTAGCCTATAGGCAAATTGTATGATACCAATTTTTTTAAGTTTTCTAATAGATCTCAGGATATACTTTTTTAACTCTCTGGAAATAATACTAGTCTTAAAAACAGAATTACTGGGTCCAACTCCTAACTTTGACCCTAATTAGTAAATGTTTGGCAAGTCTTTGAGATCTCTGAATCTCAGATTCCTTCTCTGAAATATGGGCATGATAGGATCGGTAATATTTGTACTAATCCACCTCCCAGAATTGTGAGCATTCAGGTAGATGAAGCTGATCAGTGATTCAGGGCAGGAAGGTACCTCAGAAACCATCTAGTCCAACCTTCTCATTAACGTGACTTGAAATTTGTATAGAATTGAACAAAAAGGTCTATTATTATCATTTATTTCTACCAATATTTTAGGTTAAAAATTAAAATGAAATTTAATGAAATGAAATGTAAAATAAATTTTGAAAAAATTAAAGCATAGTCCACTCTTGCCATCAATAAAAAAGGAGAAATTCTGTGCTATTGGAAGGTTTTACTAGTACATACATCAGGTAAAATTTCTATTAAAAGGGTAAAGGCCAACCTTGGGGATACTTATTTTGAAATATTTGTTCTGTTAAGAGAACAAATTGACTGTTATGAACTTTCTTACTTAATAGTTCTTATTATCAAAGGAGTGGTACAAAGACTATGTGTGGATATAATTCATTTCCTTAGAATTTCAGCATTCAAAGGAACCTCAAAGGTCATCTTGTTTGACCTATACTTGAAGAAGAATGCCCTTTGAAAAATCCTGGCAAAGTTGTCTAGACTTCACTTGAAGACCACCAATAAGGAGGAGCTCATTACCTCCCAAGGTAGCCCATAGGACTTTTGGACAATTCACATGGTTTAAAAATTTTGTCTTCTTTGAAATTGAAATGTGGCCCTTTATAATATCACCTCATTGTTCCTAGCTCTGCCCTCTATAGCTAAGCAGAGTAGGTTTGAATCTTCTTCCACATAGCTGTCCTTTAATGTTTGAGCACCATTGTCATTCCCACAAATCTTCCCTTTCTTCTTCAAGCTCAACATTTTCAGTTTCTCCTACCTCTCTTCGTATGACCTAAATTCAAATACCATTTCCCATACTAATTTCCCTCCTCTGGACTCTCTTCAGATCTCTG
Source organism: Gracilinanus agilis (assembly GCF_016433145.1). Lineage (NCBI taxonomy): Eukaryota > Metazoa > Chordata > Mammalia > Didelphimorphia > Didelphidae > Gracilinanus > Gracilinanus agilis. The sequence continues at coordinate 117,665,710 of NC_058132.1, read as the reverse complement.
AAAAATAAAAGAAACTCAGATACAAAAGGGTTTATGTGTGATTATAGATTCTCTGAGGAAACTTCTTTTCTAGAATTTTGTTTAAAATCTATGCCCATACAAACATAGTTTTCATATCCTTTCAAATTCAGTGGCAAAGACTAAACAAAATCACTAAGAATGAGCTTTAGAAAGGTCAAGGCCTGCAGAAAAGTTTACACAGAGCCCCCACTCAGACTATTCTGTATTTCTCTCCCATAGACACAAAAGTACAACAAAACAAGACCAGCTCAGCACCAAGCCACGTGACTTAGTGGCTAGGCTGTTAGACTTGGCATCAAAAAAGTCCTGAGCTCAAATATTGTTTCTGGTGTTTGCTAGTTTGTGACTATGGGCAGGTAATTCAGCTTCTCTAAGCTTACCTGTAAAATGAACATTATGAGAGGCAGTGTGGTGAAGTGGAAATCAGACTGGTTTTGGAGTCCAAACACTTAGGTTCAAATTTTAGCTCCTCTATTCCTATCTATATGACCTTGGGAAAATCAATTACCTCCCTGAGGTGAAGTGAGGGGATTAGATTAGATGACCTCAAAGGTCCCTGTCACCTCTAAATCCATGAGCCTCCAAGAGATGTAGAAGCTATCTTGCAATGTTGTTGTGAGGCTCAAATGATATAATGTATATTGGATTCCTGGCAGACTTTGCGGAGTTGCACAAATGTCGTTTGGTGTTGATTAGTAAGTAGGATTAGGAAGTTGGTCTTGGTGCTCATCACCTTACAATCTGAGCCTGCTCTGGTGAATCTTATCTAAGGCACCCATCCTCAAATGCCTCACGACTCTCAGTCTATGTTGTTCCTGGCTCAGGTCCTTTGCATTGTCCAGGGTTCAGGGCTGCTGCTAAATTTTCCAAGCTTCTTATGATTTCTATGACCTGTTCCTCAGAAGTGCACATGTGTGCACATACACACACATGTTCACAGACATATTTATGCGCGCACACACACACTAGAGAAGAGGTCCAAAAAATACTTTCTTCTGCTAACAAAGCCCATGAAGGCTTGACAAGTAGGAGGCTAAGGGATGACGAAATGAAAGAAATTAAAATCAGTGGGTCATAAGCACTTATAAACACAGGTACCTCTTCCCATGAGACAAACCAGAGAAGCCAGACAAAAAAATATGAGAGAGAATGAGGTAAAAGAGCATATAAGAAAAAGGATAACAGCTGCCTTCCTTGTATTTATCCCTTACTCTCCCCTCACATAGTTGCTACCCTCCTCACCTCTTGCCTAGAAAAGTACAATCATCTTCTAATTGATTTCTCTGCCTCAAGTCTCTCCCCCCTCGAATCTATCCTCCATAGCTGCCAAAGTGAATTCCCCAAAGATAAATCTGACTATGTCACTCTTCCATTAAATAAACCACTCAGTGTCCCATAAATGACTCTATTTGGTTTTTAAAGCTCTTGGCTGGTCTCTTCCTATCTTTCTAGTCTCCCTACACATCATCCCCCTTTCATGTACTCCATGGTCTAGCAATGAAGGCCAATATGCTGTTCTTCACATCCTCCCTCTCACCTCTGTGCTTTGGCCCTGGCTGTACCCTAGGTTTAGAATACTCTGCATCCTCACCTGTGCCTCTTATTATTCCTGGCTTCCTTCAAGACTCAGTACAAGCATCATCTTTCACAGGGGACCTTTCCCAGTCCCCAACCCAAAATACCACCAAGTCATTAGTGTCTTTTCTTCTATGTTTCCCTTCCATATTACAACTTTCTCTATTACATGATCCAATATATTGCAGGTCAGCATAAGAAATTAAATGGGAATTTTAGGGAAGTTTTGCAGAAGCTGAAGACAACACATGAAGGCCAGAAGATAAAACAGGAAAAGTTTAGAAACTACATGGTCTCTGACCAAATACTTAACCCAGATTTGAAAATAGTGTATAAAAATACCATAAAAGAAAAAAGAAAAAAATAAGACTTCTTTTTTTGGTATGAAGGGAGGGCCAAAATGTTTCATGTGAATTTCCTAGACCTCAAAGGCACCACATCCCCTACCATCCTCAGTGTGGAACAGTTATCTGTACTTCGTATATCTTACATTACCTTACCTAATTATTTACATATTTTCTTTCCCATTAGGATGCAAGCTCTATGAGGGCAGGGACTATTTTCAACTTTTCTTGTATCCTCAGTACTTAGCACAGGTCCAGATACAGAGTTCACTTAATATATGATTGTTAATGGATCAAATGAATACCTCAGAAGGTTTTTATGAAGATTAAATGAAATAATATGTAAAAAAGTTATGTAAATCTTAAAACACTATATAAATATTAACTATTACCTACTAATAACTTGAGTTCTTACCAATAATATCTTTGTTTATGCTGGGGATGGTGTGTTGAGTATATCTCTTTCCTTATGTCTTTAATGCAGAACATTATAATCATAAGGAAAATGTTATATACTTTATACGCTGATTCTATTTTTTTTAATGGTCATTATTTCTGGGATAAACATCTGACTCAACTAAATCACTCACACACACACACACACACACACACACACACAGCAAGCCAGGAAGTCATGGCTCAATGTGATTCATTCTCTGCCCCCCAAAATGGAACTTAGCAACTCAATGAATGAACATTGTTTCAAATGTTGCCCATTAATATTGGGAGCTTCTCAGTTCATATGCAGACAGAATGGTACATGCATTTCGTACATCCTTTTCCAAGCTCTGGTGAAGTTGACCTAGTATTATCAGATGTACAAGATTTCATTGCAAAAAAAGTTCTTAGCAAATACTAAAGTACTATAGAAATGCAAGTCATTACTTTCAAGTCCCTCATTATTGGAAGAAAATGTCAAAAATTCTAGTCACTCTTCAGCTTACATTCTCTATACAGACAGCTACATTTTCTATGCTTCATACTTGGCAAACAAGAAAGTCTCATACAAAATCCAGAAAAATTATTCACTCCATAGAAGAGGGTTTATTTGATGGCTACCTGCTCAAATGGAGCTGTTCACAGTTCTGAAAAAAAATCCTTCATTGTTAGATCTTGTGAAATGGTATTCTTTCCAATAATAGAAATTATAGGAATATATATATATATATATATCATAAATATGACATGAGCATATATCATATAAGCATATATGACATATATTGGAATTATTAGGAAATTAGTCTCCTTATTCACCTTTTTTTCAACATAGAGTAGATAGTAGAATCTCATAATAAAATATGGTAGTTCTTCATTAAATACAACTATTTTAAAATGGATCTTCTCTTATAGATGACCCTGAATTCCAAATTAAATTTTCTTTTATTAAAGTTTTAAAATTTATTAAATTAAATTAATGCTGAAGGATCAAGATCAAGTCAAAACAATCCAAGAAGTATTTATCAAAAGTCTTCTGTGAGCTTGGCATTATCCTGATTGCCGAAATTGATATAGAAGTAGTTGAGAACATAGTCATTGTCACTGACGGACTTGTAATTCAGCTGAGGAAATCACATTAATATAGAGAGATAGATTGTAAGACTGAAAGGCCAGCCCCCTCCATTTACTTTTGTCAAGTCTGTGAACTAAGAACAGTAGCCAAAAGATGGGGTAAGGCATATTTCGCCTAGGGTTCATAGTTTAGGAAGACCTTGATTCATATCCCATCTTGATAATTTGCAGCTATGTAATTAGGAGGAAATCACTGAATCTCTCTAAACCTCAGTTTTCTCAACTATAAAATTAAGACTCTCTAAAGCACCTTTCTAAGACTTTCCATTTTAGAGAAGGTATTAATCTACATCAATAAAGTTAAGTTACTCATCGGGTGCTCCCTATACTGGTGATATTGAGGGTACAATATAAAAGAAAAAGGAAATGTGAATAATTATACTTGGGTGGGTGGGGGTGGTTGCCTCACAGAATTATTGTGAGTGTTATATAATATAATGTGCATAAAGTACATCATTGACTACGTAATACTTCAAGGTGCTATATAAATGTCAATGGCTAATAATAATGTCTTCCAAACAATATAAAACTGTATTACAAAGAAGCTGTTTGGTATAAATGATAAAAGATATAGAGACTGGGATGTAATAGACAAAGGCAAGGCAGCCTCATGAAAGAGATATGCCCTGAAGAAATTGCAAGATTTGGGGAACAAGATGGGATATTCCTTATAGATCAGGGTCTGTAGGGGTCTATGAATCTATTTTTAAGTATATTTTGATACAATTTGTCTCCTTGGTAATCCTATGTACTTTATTTTATGCCTTTAAAAACATTATTCTGAGATGTCCACGTGCTTTACCATATTGCTCAAGGGGTCCATAACACAAAAAGTTAAGAACTCATGGGATGTATCATTATGAACAGACAGTAAGAAGACCAGCTTAAATTGAAAGGCCCATTTGGGTCATAAAGTGAATTACTTAGTTAGAAGCTGTCATTGGAATGTTGACTTACTAGGTAAGACATTTCATTTTCATTGAAGTGGTCACATGCCAGGTCTGATACCTCTCCTCAAAAGAAGCTAGAAAGCCTTTGTAAATTAACCTCACTACTTAATCAAACCCTAAAGACAACCTTTCCCCCAAGCTAGCCAAGGATATTGTCTTTATATTATGGAAAGGATCTCAAATGTTGGATTCATAATTTTATATCTGGGATCTTAGGGAGAGAGGAAGGCTTGCCTGCCCAGGGACCAACCAAAAGTCAGCCCAAAGGGTTTGTTTGGACAACCATACACCAAAAGCTTGTTGTTGCTGTAAGCTTCAACAATCAATCTAAAGAGATTCAGGTCTCTTTATTCCTGAGGGGTCTGTGGACTCTGGGAACCTCGGAGTGGACCCTGAAGATTCTTAACCCATACCTGGCTTACATAAAAGACCCTATCATATTTACAGCAATATAGATTTTTGATAAAATAAGATTAGGGGAAGGGAAGGCGAATTTCTGGTTTTAGCCATTTTGGCTGGCTGGGGAGAAGGACTTTGTGGGAATTAGAATTTAGGGATCCCTGAATACCTCTATCCTCTCCCCACCTTCAATTACCTTAATCTACTATGATAAAAATTAATTTGCAGTCAGATAAAGGGAGATTTATTTCAGGGGACACAGATGGACCAAGGGGTCTGAGAGGCTAGCCACTCAAGCCAACCCCCATCTGAGCAGGACCCCGAGTGCTAGTTTTACCCAGGGTGGAGGCTTTTGCCTGGAGAGGATCTGGGCTTACCCAGCCAGGGGTAATACCAACATTACCCACTAGTAAAGATCCCTCTCAAGCTACCAGTGCTTGCTTATTCTCTGATAAGCCATCTTTAAAGAGAATTTCCCTCTTCGTCCCAATTATACTGATATCAGGAGAGAGAGAGCTAACAGACATTCACACACAAGTCTGTTTCCCTTTACCATCCAAATGCTCTCAAAATATATCATTATTACAATAACCATGTGGGTTTTTTCTCTTTGGCTACACATTTTTATTCCAAAAGTTTTACCCCTCTCCAACGGTTGGTGGAAGAGAAGGAAAAAGATGTTTTTGTTTATAAGAAATTAAAATGTAATCGTATTTTATGTAGTAACCAAAAACCAGAAAAGAAGGGTGTCTCCTTATCAGAGAATGACTAAGCAAACGGTGATATATTAATATAATTAATACATTACATTTACATTGCATTACATTATTTTTCCATAAGAAATTAGATGGACAGTTTCAGAATGGCTATCCTCATTGACCTCAGGACAATACTATCAGAATGGGTTTATTAGTAGGGAAAGAATCCTCTTATGCTCTCAGCTTCTCAGAACATCCACAAAGTCCTTGGGTATAAGTTTCCAGATGAAAGTAGCCATGTCAGCTGAGTTTTCTGCAGTAATGTGTAGTAGGGGAGAAGAAAACTGATCTGAATCAACTCTTGATTTCCCATGCCTAATGTTATCAACACTGGGACTGTTTTCCCCACAACATACCACCAGCAATTCCTCCCCATATAATCCTTCTCTTCCTCATGCATCCTACTGATCATAGAACTTTAGCTCTAGAAGGAATCTCTGAAATCATCTTGTTTAACTCCATAATCTTTTGCAAGTCAGGAAAATGAGGCTAAGAGAGATGAAGGGGCTTGTCTAATGTCATACAGATAGTTAGTTACAGAGCTAGGACAAAAACCAAAATGCCCTAACTTCCATTCCTGTGTGTTTTCTATAGTATTATGTGAAACATCTGGGAACCCCTTCTATCCAAACAACAACAACAACCAAAAAAAAACAAAACAAAACAATAGCACCAACAGAATCAGTTGCCTTGTTTAATTGAATAGATGAATAGATTTTCCTTAAAACCATGTTTCTTTAAGGTTAGATATCCTTAACTTTTCTCATGTCATGTATCCCTTTGGGAAGCTAGTAAAAACTTATCAGAATAATATTTTTCAAGGCATAAAATAAAATACATAAGAATATAAAATAAACCAAAAGTTCGTGAAAACAGAATTTTTTTTCATTAATGTCCACAATACCTCTGAAATCTACCTTAGATCCCATAGCTAATACTTCTGATATAACATATAAACCCTTAGAGTCACTGGGGTGAGGAGAGGAATGCTAATAAAGGAATCACTATTCAGATAAAGCAGGTATTCCCAAGAGAAACTGATCCATTAGCAAAAGGTATATATATAACTTTTTGTGGGTAATTTCAGTGTGGAAGAAGGTGAAAGACCTAGATGATAGGACAGAGGAGCTATTTGATTTTAAATGCAGTTCTATAGCTGATTTATACCATTGATGTTTGCCAAATATCATCAGCTCATCCCTCTGAAGAATATGAGTACTAATAAATAAGTGACTTTAGTTGATGAGTTCAAGCAAATTAAGTAAAGGCAAATCACCGAGGGAGAGGTTTTCTCACCAAGTTATAGGAAAATGAGAAATTGAGTATATAATTGTTAGGTTGTTCTGATATAGCTTTTAAGTAATGGAGAAATAGATGACGGTCAGGTAGTGTAATGGTGGTAGAGTTACACTTAGAAAAAAATTACTAGACAGGGAGTTAAGAGAATTGAATTTTATGCCATATTATGCTACTAACTAGATGGATCTCCTTGGTAAAGACATAACCTCTCTGGGCCTCAGTTTCTTCATCTGTAAAATGCAGATTATAGACATACTATGATAAGATCCAAATGCTAAAGTTCTAGTTTCCCAAATCTATGATGCATTTAAGGTTTTATTCCCCTGTTTCATTTATCAAATATCATCTTCTCATGCTATTTTTTCCTTTTAAATTAGTCATTTATGTTCTGCAAAAAAAAAAGTTTTCATTGAAAGCAGCACACAAAAAAATACATTCCTTCTAATACAATATTCAAGCAATATTTCATTGAACACTTCCTGCAGGTAAAGTACCATCCTAGACACTGCTGAAAATTTAAAGAGTTAAATGATTCAAAACAAAGATGACCTCTAATTGCGTATCCTGTATAGAATTATAATTAAAAGATTCAAGAATTTGCTGGAGGTTTATGTTGCCTTTGATTGGGGGGCTTGTTTTTATTTTATTTTTCATATGTCAATATGATTTTTAATAATTGCTTTCCAACATTTTTGATCCATATTCTCTCCCTTCCTCCCATCCTTACTCATTTACCAAGAAGGCAGGTAATATGATATAGGTTATATGTGTGTTATACAAAAAATATCTTTGTCTTATTGTGAAAGAAAACATATATCATTTACATTAGAGAAAAATCCATTGAGGAAATAAAGTGAAAAATGGTCAAGAACTTGCTCATAATAAGAAATAAATTCAATTATGAAGAGATAAAATTAAAATGTAAGCTATTTGATGGCAAGGATGCATTTATGTCCCTGGTATCTAGCTCAGGTATCGGCATGTGGCAGTCATTCTGGATGAATGGTGAAGGTGACCTTGAGTTATATCAGTGATTAAATTCTGGCATGTTTTACCAGGCTTAAAATGTTTTCTGTTCGTTCATACTTTCTTCTTCATAAAGCTCATTCATTTCTTCAATTATCATCTGTGTGAAGATTAATTCCAAGTCAACAAACATTTATTAAGCATTTACTATGTGCCTGACATTGTGCTAAGCATATCAGCCTTCTGCTGAAAATAAACTTAAAAGTTCTTTATTATCTTCCAATAAAAAAATACAAACTCCTCAGACAGGAATTATGGGCCTCCACAACTTTCATACACAACCTATGTTTTGAACTTTATTTCATAGTACTCTATAATTTACAGTATCATTGATGTAGTGTTGAAAGGAACAGTAGATACCATCTATTCCAACCTCCATTTAAAAATGTTTCTATTAATTTTTAATTTTTTAACTTTTTCCATGATTCCATGATTCATGTTTTCTCCCTCTCCTCAACCCTCCCTCCTTCCAAAGTTGACAAGCAATTTCACTGCCAACCACCATTTTTTACAGTCAAGGAAGCTGAAACCCAGTGGCATGAATTGACTTGTGTATAATCTCAGAGGTAGAATCAGAAGCAAGATTTGAGCCCAGATTCTCTGATTCCAGAGGCAGGATATACTTACATGCTAACTGTGGGCAACACATGATAAATTTGGATAGCCCATGAAACCAATAAAAGTAATGTTCTACAATGTTTTCAAAAATGAAGAGCTCATCAAAGGAGCTGATAGTTTGAAAGACTCAGAAAAAGGGGAGCTAAGAGCATCCTCCTTCAAGAATTCAAACTATGGAAACCAAGGAAAGGAGAAACATTTTTACTAGAATCTGGGTTCCAGATTCCTCATCCTTCTTGTCATCATTGCAATGAGATCATCACTCATTTAGTCAATCTATGGTACAAGTAAACATGTCTTTGGTATCCCTGATGATATGCTGCTTTCCTCCTTCGGGGGGAGTATTAGACCCAAATAATTAGTCAAGGAGGAGATGTGAGCCAACATCAAAATTGCTCTTTTTATGTTGAAACATAATGCAAGGGCTATTAATAGGCCTCCTTGTGCTTACTAGGGTAATATTGCACAAGGCTACTTATTCTCTGCTATAGCCAGACAGGGAGCTTGATTGGATCTTGTTGTGAGTAATGCCTAAAGACTGAGCAAATGCATTCGAAGAAAAAAATATGCTGGAGTGTCTCATTCATTCTCACTTTGCATATCTGCAAACACGAAGCTGCAAAGATTTATAAGCCTCTGATTTCAGTTGTTTCACTCTGAATGTGGCTCATATAAAGAGCAAGTAGCTCAAATTATATTTGTTAAAATAAAATGCTACAACTGGCAGGGACCTTAAAAGTCATCTAGTCCTATCTCTCTCATTTTGGAGATGAGGAAACTAAAGTCCATGGAGTTGACATAGGATCATAGCAGCAAAAGAACAAAGACAGAACTGGACAGGACTTTAGAGGCTTTAACTCCCATTTCCTCATTTTTAATTTGAGGAAACTGAGTCCTAATGAATTTCACAGAGCTAACTAGTCTATGGGGGAGGGATGAGATTAGAAACTATATCTTCCTAAATTCAAATCCAGTGTCCTGTCTATTATTCCATAATGCCTTTGGGTCACACAAATATGGTTTGCCCAAACACATTAATGACAGATCCAGAATCCTAATCCAAGTATTTTGATTCCTCTTTCCACTCTATCATGTATATAAACTTGGAATGGGTTTGCAAAGTTATTCGCACATTAATTTTTTTTAAACCCTTACCTTCCATCTTAGAATCAATACCAAGTACTGGTTCCAAGGCAGAAGAATAGTAAAGACTAGGTAATTGGGGTTAAGTGACTTGCCCAGGGTCACACACTAGAAGTGTCTGAGGTCAGATTTGAACAAAGTGTCTCCCATCTCTAGATCTGGCTCTCTAACCATTAAGCCCACCTAGCTACCCCCATGTACTAACTTTTTTATTCTTTTAAAAACCATATGAGATTAAATAAGTACCCACAAACCAAGGGCTCCCTACCTTCACCACCAGTCCTCTCCAGTCCAGAACCTCTATCCAAAGGATTTAAAGGGATACCCAAACCAATCATTGGAACTTCAATGTCATAGCTTTGTTGCTTTTATTTCTTTAGCGTAAAAAACAAAAGCAACAACTAGCAAGATTATAATGCTTTAAGTTTGTGAATTCCTCACACTACTCTGATCAGATAGGAATAATAAGAATCATTATCTATATTTTATAGGCGAGGGAACCAAAATCCATAGAATTTAAGTGGCTTGCTGAAGGTAAGTTAGCAAGCATTAGAGAGTAAAAACCTAATTGATTTATTGATTTATTGATTGATTGATTGAATTAAATTCTGACTCCAGGTCTTTCTCTATTAGTCACTCCAGGAAACAAGTATTTCTTTAATCACTGTTAACTAGCTAAAATGTGAACAATTCCTATGGTGAAAGTAATTTCAAGGTTCAAACTGTACAAGTAGGGAAATAACTAAGACATAATGGATATAGTTCCTGAACCCAGCTCTTCTTCAGCCTTGAATTAACTAAAGAGAAATGTGAGTTTTCTCACTTAATTCCACCTAGTTTCTATTCCCAAATAAAAGAGGTGTGGGGGTTGAATTAAGTCTCTGATAAGCTAGAGTGTATCCAGAGAATGATGTCTGTAAGGATGGAAAGTGGTCTTAAATTCGCATAATTCAAAAGTTCTTTGCAGAAATTGGGGCTGTTCATATTGGAAAGAGAATACTTGAATCAGTTCATAAAAATCTTACCAGGTTTCTCTGAAATTGTCCATTTCATCATTTCTTAAAATACAGTAGTGATTGGAACAGCAAGGTGGCTCAGTGGACAGAAAATCTGGCCTGCAGACATGGAGTTTTCCTTGTTCAAGTCTGGCCTCAGAAACTTCCTAGCTATGTGACCCTAGGCAAGTCACTTAACCCCAATTGCCTAGCCCTTACAGCATTTTTTTTTTTTGCATTGGAAGTGATACTTAGTATTGACTCTAAGACATAAGGTAAAGGTTTTAAAAAAAGATATGATACTGTTCTGTTACACCATAATTGTACAGCTATTTTCAAGTTGCTGAGCATCCTCTTAGTTTCTGGTGTTTGCCATCACGCAAAAGTATATTTTTGTACATATTAGTTGTTTTTATTTGTTATCTTTTGGATATAGGCCTAGTAATGGTATTCATGCATCAAAGTACAATTTAAGAACTCTCCAAATATAGGTCTAAACTTCTTTCCAGAATGACTAGGCCAAAACATAGCTTTGCCAACAATGCATAAATGAGTCTCTTTTCCCAGAGCCCCTCAACATTTGTCATCCCCCCACACTTTTTTTTTGTCTTCCTTATAAATTTGATCGGTGTGATATGGAACCTCAGAGTTGCCTTTATTTTTCACTTTCTAATTATTAGTAATTTGGAGCATTTTTAAAGACTCCTGATAGTTTGAATTTCTTTCCTTGAGATCTATTTGTTCATTTCCTTATCGATTAGGATACAGCTCTTATTCTTATAAACTTGAATCACTTCTTTAAACATCTTGGAAATGTAAGTCTTTATCAGAGAAATTTGCCATAGAAATATACTTGCAGTTAATAATTTCTCTTCTATTATTTACAATGGTATTGTTTTTACTTTGAAGTAATAAAAATATTTCCACCTTCTCTCTTGTGATTCTATCACTCCTGGATCTCAGAAAGTCTTCCTTTAACCAACTATTCAAAAGAGAATTTTTTTGTTGCTCATTTAATTTGCTTAAGATGTGACCTTTGATATCTAAGCACACTTGGAGCTTATCTTGTATATATGAATTATTGGCCTAGAGCAGGAGTTGTTAACCATTTGTGTGTGTGTGTGTATTTACCACTTCTCAGAATAATTTAAATTTACATAATAAAATATATATAATTACAAAAGAAATTAATCATATTTAATTGTAGTAATCAATTTTTAAAATTCATGGACTCCTGGTTAAGAACCTCCAATGTAAATTAACTGCTGCCAGAATGTTCTCCAGTTTTCTCACCATTTTTATATAAAGAAATACTTTAGTGCAATATTCTAGTACTAATGAATGTAGTACCTCACTTATAGTAAGACTTTAGGAAATATATGAAGAAAAAAATGAATAAATGAATAAATACCATCCTATGCCACCTCCAACATTACTAAAAAGGTTGTGAACAAAAAGACTAAAAGCTTTTCATGATAATCAGAGCAACCTTCAAAGAGTCATGTACTAGAATGTACTAGTTGTTCATACAATCATAGTTTTTTTACAGTTATTGGGAAAGACTTAGCTACTCTGATCAAGACAAGGACCCAAGACAGTTCCTAAGGACCCATGATGAAAAATGCCATCCACCTCCAGAGAGAACTGATGAACGCTGAGTGCTAAATGAAGCATACATTTGTATTTGTATTTTTCTTATTTGTGTGTGTTTTCTTCTGGAACATGTTTAATATGGAAATGTATTTTGCATGATTTTGCATATATAATCTATAACATATTGCTTGCCTTCTCAGGGGTTGTGAGAGGGGCAGGAAAAATGGAGAGAAATGGGAACTCAAAGTTTTTAATGTATTTTTAAATTACATAACAATTGGGAAATGTTAATGAAATAAATATACATACATTTTTTAAATTTATATTTGAAGGGACCCATAAAGGTCAGATAAATTCTTAACCCAGTATCTGAAGTCTTTGCATTTTTTACATTATTGATACATTATTGACACATTAGGTTGTTAGTTTTCTTTGTTTCTGTATGCCGTACACTTTATCTCACTGATTCAATTTAATTATAGTATATGATCTTTTTGATATTAACATAGCTTCTTTGCTAATATATTTAATTTTTTTAATCCATGTTCCTTAGGGTATTGTGCTTTAGTATTGTTTCTTTTGTGTGGACCTGGTTCAAGTTTGAAGACTATATTTATATCAAATAAAACATTTGGTAATAACTCTTCTTTTTCTATTTTTTCATATAACATATGTAATATTAGAACAAATTTTTCTCTCATAATTGATAGTATTTACTTATAAGTCCAACTTCTCCTGAGTTGTTTTTCTTTCTTTTGTGAATTCAATTTCTTTTTCTGAGATTGGGTTATTTAAATTATCTTATTTCTTGTTCTATAAAGGTAGACATTTTACGGTTGTTTTTTTAATAGATACCTATTTTATTTAAATTGAAGGTTCTACTAGTTGGTATACAGTGAGACAAAATCACTTTAAAATCATTTCATGAGTTTGTCTTAATTTTTGTGATTTCTCTTTTTATATTTTTGATACTCGTAATTTGTTTTTCTTCTTTGTAAATACTAGTAGATAGTAGCTTAACTTTCTCTTCTACCCAACTTAAAAAAATTCATTTACTGATTTTTCCTTTTCATTTTATAAATCTCTGATTTTCTGTTTTTATATTTAATTGGGCTTTTGTTTTATGCACAATCCATTGATTGATTCTTTCTCTCTTCTATTGGTGAGAAATAAATATATGTAATACATATATGTTTATTTGAGATAAAATTTTACCCCTAGGAGAAATTTTGGTCATATTTCAGAAATTCTGTCATGCTAGCTCATTTTTGCCATTAATGAAATTATCAATCTTTTTTATGATTTACTCAGTGACCTGCCAATTATTTCATATTAAGTTATTTAGTATGTACTTACTTTGTATTCTTTTCTTCATTAACCCTTTCATTGAATATAATTTTGCTACCTAATGTCAGGATAAGGTATGTTTAAAATTTCTACTTTCCTGTATTTGCTTATGAAATATTTATGCCCTAACACACAGACAGCTAGGAAGTATATACTTTTCTTCCCTATTCACTAATTAAAAGAAAGCTATTATCTGTAACTTTTCTAAAATTCTATTCAGATTAATTTCTTTCTTGATTTTTATTGTTGTTAGATTTGCCTACCTCTGAAAGTGGCATGTTGAATTATCTTACTATTATAGTTTTGCTATTTTCACTATAAGTCATTTAGCTTTTTCTTTTAAGTATTTAAATGTCATGCCATTTAGTATAGATGTATTATCCATTGTCTATGGTTCCTTCAAAATAAATTTAGTTTCTTTGTTCATCTCTTTTTATTAAGGCTTTTTTTGCTATTGTCTTGTCTGAGGTCATGATTGCCACTCCCAGTATTAAAAGATCATTCAAGGGTTTCTTGTAAATAATACATAGTTGGATTCTTTTTTCTCCCTTTAATTGCCACTCTCTCTGTATAAAGAAGATGGGATAAAAGTATTCTCATTACCTCTGCTCCATGTTTTATGCAATGAGCATCCCCTTCTTAGGTCCTCTTCTCTTTTGGCATATGCAAAATATAATCTCAGGTTTCTTCCTTTATTTTTAATTTGTTTATTTTCTTCTTCCTCATTTTCTTTCTTCCTTTCTTCCTGGATTTCTTTCCTTTCTTATCTACACCTATTGGCTTTCCTTTAATTCTCAGCTAAAACTCCCCTTCAATAAGAAATTTTCCCCATTCTTCCTTATATTAGTGTCTTCCCTTTTGAGATTATATCAAAATCATCTTGCACATGTCCTCTTTAATGTAATTATTTGCATTTATATTATGAGTTCCTTGACAGTAAGAATTATCTTTTTCCTATCTTTGCATCCCCAGAAGATAGTATAGTACCTGACATATAGTAGGAGCTTAATAAATACTTTTTGAAGAGAAATGCAAATTAAAACAATTCTGAGGTACCAACCTTACACCTATCAAATTAGCCAATATGATAGTAAAGGAAAATAAATGTTGGAAGGAATGTGGCAAAATTAGGACACTAATATATTGCTGGTAGAGTTGTGAATTGATCTAACCATTCTGGAGGGCAATTTGGAATTATGTCAAAAGGACTTTAAAAGAATGTACACCTTCTGATCCAGTAATACCATGACTAGGTCAGTATTCCAAAGAGATTTTTTAAAATGGAAAAGGACATGTTTGTACAAAAATACTATGGTGCTGTAAGGAACAATGAACAGGATGATTTGAGAAAGAGCTTAAAGTCCTATGTGAACTGAATCAGAGTAAGAAGAGCAGAACCAGGACAACAATGCACACAGTAACTGAAATGCTGTAGAATGATCAAATGTAATAGACTTTGCTACTGACAGCAATACAATGATCCAGGACAATTCTGAGGGACTTATGAAAAACAATGCTATCCACCTCCAGAAAAAAAAAAAACAATTGTTGGATCAGAAATGCAGATTAAAATATATGATTTAACACTTATTCATTTAAGCATATGATTTGGGGTTTTGGTTTCATGATTATTTGCTTATAAAATGAATAATATGGAAATATTTTTGCATGATAATATATGTATAATTCATACTAAATTGTTTGTCAGTTCTGGGATGGGGGAGGGAATAAAGGAAGGAGACAACATGGATCATATAACTTTTGGAAACCTCTGTGAAAATTTGTTATTAAAGTAAATAAAAAGAGAAGAAATAGACACTAATCAGTTTATGGGCTCAGGCTCACAGTGTAATGTAATATAATATAACAATGTAGTATATGACATGATGTAATATAAAATATAATCATATGAAAAAATAATAAATCAAATCAAAATAAGTAAGTATCTTTTACTTGTTAACTTATAATTATTCATAATTCTCTTCTCCCAGTTTAGAAGTTTTGTGGTTTTAACTATGAATCTACCATTTTTCTTATCCTCTCTCCATCTTCTTTCCCCATGAAGTTGAATGTATTTGTCCACTATTTATACCTTTGTATTCTACTATACTTTGACCACTTTAGATCAGTGATTTGTAAACTTTTTAAAGAGGGAGCCAAAGGAAAGGAAATGTTCATCTGTCAGTCTGTTTCTAAGGCAACTCTATCCTACTCATTGTATTTGTCAGATTAGGAATAATGTTGCGCGGCCAGATACATTTCAGGGGGCCGCACCTGGCCCACAGTTTGTCCATCACAGCTTTAGATGAAAGTGAGGTTCAAGTAATGTTTATCGTCTTTTTTTCCTTTTCTCATTTATATAGACTTATGTTTGTGTATTCCAGTTATATGGTTAATGGCTTCTTGGTCTAATGGTCTTCATAGACCTTTGTGGGAGCAATTGCGTGGGAAGTTGGGCTCTGTTGCTTCCTACTCAGTCATCTCTACTGCTATCCTCTTGTTGTTGTTTTAAGATGAAATTAAAGACTTCACATTTATTCCTATTGTATTTCATATTGTTAAGTTCCACCCATTATTTTAGCCTTGCTGTAGAACATTACTGTCACCCAGTTTGTTACTTCTGAGTTTTGTGTCATTGGCACAATGAGGTGCTGTAAAAATAGATGGAGATGATAAGACCTCATTAATCATTATTTCTGTGAATTTTTATTTTGAAAAAGCTTCAATAGCCATGGTGCCATTAAAAGAAGGTCCTCACCCATTCCAAGTTGTAAACGATGTTGTTTTAAAACAATAAAGTTAGGTGACATTTCATATATACTCAGGGCTAAAACACCATACAAACTCACTTCCCACAGTGACAGAGCATATAATGAAGTATATATTTAGAAGACTAAACTAGCAATCCAAAATAAAATATATGTGCAATGTGGGCAAGATACCATTTACTATGAGAACTTAGGGATTTACTGACTTTTTAGAGTATAAATTTGTAACCAACTCATTAGAAAAGCAATTTATATTTCTAATTATACTGTTCAGAGTCATGAAAATGCTCTCAGAAGAAATACAGTATGCACAAAAAACAACCCAAGTAAAGAGCAAAGAAGGTTCAAATTAGTTGAGAAGATCCAGGCATCACTTAGCATGACTAAAGCTTTTAGCATGAATAAAATCCTGTATTTTGAGACTTGTTTTCACTGCACTGCTTAAAAAATTGCCAAGAGAGAGACAATCTCATCCATGAGCATCTGTGACATGATGGAACTGATTGGAGGAAATTGCACTTCTCAGCAAGAATGGAGGGCTATTCCCTCTCCATTTGTTTTCTTTAATTCTACCAGGTGTCGACCAATGGACAAGAACTCCATTACCTACTATATACTTTAAAGGACAATTTGAAAAGTTTATTTTGTTAAATGATTTACTTTTTACTATGTAGTAACAGCATTTCAGAATCTCAGGTCTTAGACAAACTTTGATAGCCTTTCTAGTCTATTTATTTCCATCAATGGTTATACCTGATGTAACCACTTTAGGTTGGACAAATCTTAAAAATGAAAAGAAGATAGGGTTGGTGTCATATTGTGCTTAAAGTCATTTCGATGCTATCACCTGGACCTATACATTAAAAATCATTTGAATAATTTAGGCCCTCTAATTATATGTAGGGTTTCATTATTTGGCAGCAGCTAGGTAGTGCAATGCTTAGAATGCTGAGCCAGGAATCAGGAAGACATCTTCCTGAGTTCAAATCAGGTCTCAGACTAGTTGTATGACTAGCACGTCACTTAACCCTGTTTGCCTCTGTTTCTTCATCTGAAAAATGAGCTGGAGAAGAAAATGACCATTCCATTATAGCCAAGAAAATCTTCCAAATAGGGTCCCAAATGGTAGGACATGACTGAAATGACAGAACAACAAGAACAAAAATTATATAGGGGCCTTAGTCCCCCTGAAATTGTAAGCAAAAAGGGTTAAATCCTTTTCTCTTTTGAGAGTATCTAAATTAACAAAATAAATTGCCCGAGGAAGCACTTGTAGACTCTCATGCCCCCTAACCTTGTTTAAAGACAAAGACTCTACTCTACTTCCAGACTACCAACTTATTATAAATTATATGAATAATTATATAAATTAAATATAGCCATGCCATCAATCAAATAGTAACCTGATCCTCAAATCCCTGACGCTTCCCCTTTTCAGTTTCCTTTATGTGTTCTCTTCCCACTTTAGGCTGTCTAGTTTGCTTGAATTTATATTCCCAATACTTTGCACAAATCTTGGTGCAGTAAGCACTTAATAAATGTTTTATCTATATCAATAACTAAGAACAAAAAGATGTGTGGGTGTATATATTTACATAAACCATCAATTTCAGTTTTCAGAAAAAATCTACTTTTTTTGGTGGGGGTGCTCTTTCTCTAACAGGCTATCTTAGTACTAGTTGTATCTCTTCCTATCCCTCTTCCTATACCTTTTACTATAGCTACAACACTGCTGCAGGACCTGTCTATGACTGAAGAGCCCACAATATTAGTTAGCCAAATAAGTCACTGCTATTTCTCTCAGACCAACTTTACCAACATAAAGATATTCTGTATCCCTAGAAAAGACATTATATGCTATTAATCTCTAAGTTAACAAGTCAGATTTCCACCAAGAAGTGCTGGGTTAGTATGTAAGACAACCTGAGAAGATTATACCTTTCCATGGGTAATTATACCCATTGACATCAATAGTTCATCAACCTTGCAGCATTAGATATGGTTTCTACCTTGCTCCCTATCCAACTATGTTGAGCATTACCAGTTCTACTATCAAATCAGTGTATGGTTTGTTCCAAAAATCCATGACAGAATAGTATGTTCACTGCTCCGGGAGCAAGGTGAGAGAGGAGATCAAACACCTTAACAAGAAACTTCCACAGAGGAAACAGTGAGATAAAGGATGCTGCTGCTTATTTTTAGAATCAGAATTCTTGGTTATATAACTAAGCATCCTCCTCCAATGGGAAATTTTTTCTCCCTCCATAATTTCTTTCCTCCTGGATCCTCCTCTAAAATTCCTCACATATAGAATCTTTCTTATTAGACACTCACGATTTCCTAAGCAATTGATATCTACTTTACCATGTCATCAAGAAAATAGATACAGGTAAAATGTGAATTCCTCTTTCTGACCTTTATAGTACTTTTAAGCCTGATTCCAACCTATATTTCAAGACTGAACTCTCATTACTTCCCTTCATTCCTCTAACATTTTGGTCTAAATCAATGTACTTGCCAATCCCCATACATGCTAGTCCATCTCTTTGCACAGACCACTCTATAAAATACTTGGTCTTCTTCAGTATTTCCAAATAACTGTTGTGTAAACTAACTCTGGCATATCGGAATACAATTTTGAATAAGTAAAGAGACTCTGGTATAACTAAAGGGTAATGTCCAAAGGGAGTCCCTCATAAGATTTCTTCTTCCTCCTGTCATGGCTTCAAGATTGTATCATCCAAAGTTCTACTAATGGCAAAGTTATGTTTCTTTCATGCCCCTTCAGAGATCTGATTTATCCTTGTCTCTCAGTTGACCGTCCTTAGAAAATAGACTCAATGTGTCTGTGGAAGTTACATGCAATTCAGCTTTCCCATGTGACCAGTTTGAGCTAATGAGGCAATAGCAATAAACTAGTGTGATTTAGACACTTTATTCAAGCAAAAAATAAATGGGTTCTTTTCTTCTTTTTGCTACATCTTGTTTTTTGTGTTAATGATAATAGAACCTGTGATATATTATAAGCTGATCTATATATCATAAACCCTATATCTAAACACACACAAATATACACAAACAAATGGAATAGGACTGAGTGCTCAACATGAGTTGGATGATCTAAAAACAATTGCAACATTCAGCAGTGTAGTAGTCATGGCTTGAATAAAGTAGTACCACTCATTGATTCACTCAGCAAGTATTAAGTACCTGAGCTAAACAGAAATGAAGTAATCTCTGCTCTTAAGGAGTTTAGTTTCTACCATAGAAAACAACATATGAACAGATAAAAAAAATACAAATTATGTGCAGTAATTTAGTGGGGAAAAGACAAAAGGGGAGAGGGAAGTGGATATAGATATGCCCCATGGAGAAGGTTACATGAGCTGA
Organism: Gracilinanus agilis; assembly: GCF_016433145.1. NCBI lineage: Eukaryota > Metazoa > Chordata > Mammalia > Didelphimorphia > Didelphidae > Gracilinanus > Gracilinanus agilis. Next base: position 117,645,915 of record NC_058132.1, on the reverse strand, counting down.
GCCTTGAAGGGATCAGGGGATGCTAATAACCAGAAATGAGGTAAGAATGCCTTTTAGCCATAGAAAATAGATTGTGCGAAGGAGATGGAATAGTATGCATGGTGATTGAAAGGACATTAGGTTAGCCCAGAATATTTGGGGGAGCGAAGAGAAGTAATTAAAGTCCTGACTAGAAGTATAAATTAGAATTAAACTTTAAAATGTTTTAAATGCCAAAAAGAAGAATTTTTATTTAATTCTAGAGGCAATAAGAAAACAGTACAGATTCTTAAGCAGAAGAGTGGCATATTCGGACCTTTATTTTAGGAATATCAATTCGGCAGCTCTCTGGAGGATGCTGAGGGCAGAGACTATATGCTGGGAGATAAATTAAGAGATTATTGCAATAGTCCATTAAAGAGGTAATGAGGCTTGTATAAAATGAATGTGAATGAAGAATAGAAGATGGATATGAGCTATGTTATAGAAGTATGATCAAAAGTTGGAAAATAACTTGAAGTAATGAGAGGGAAGGGATAGAAGAGTTGAGGCCTAATATGAATTAACAAAGAGTGGCAATCTAAAAAAAAAACAGGGAACCTAGGAAGGGGGTTAAGTTTGAGGGACAAGATAATAAATTTTATTTTAAACATGATCAGTTGGAGACACCAATAGGACATCAAGTTAAAGATGACCTTTTGATAGTGGGCGATATGAGATTAAAGTTCATATTCAACTTGGAGATCTAGATCTAGGAATCATCTGCATGTAGATTATTAATTGAACTAATAATGTCACCCAAAGAATAGAGGAAAATAAAAGAAGAGAATGCACAACAGTGTTGATGGAAACGCACAGTCAGGAAACAGAAAATGAATGATATTCTGTAAAGAAAAATGAGAAAGAACAACCAAATAGGCAAGCAAAAAGAGAGAGGGGGGTATCAGTAAATTAACAAGTATTTTTTAAACATCTTCTGTGTTCTAGTCACTGAGCTAAGCAAGGACAATACAAAGAAAGTCAAAAGAGAACCTGCTTTCAAGGAACTTGCAACTTAATGTAGTAGATAAAATGCAAACAGCAAACAGCCAAGTACAGGTGAGAGAGAGAGAGAGAGAGAGAGAGAGAGAGAGAGAGAGAGAGAGAGNAGAGAGAGAGAGAGAGAGAGAGAGAGAGAGAGAGAGAGAGAGAGAGAGAGAGAGAGATTCCAGTTTGTGTGTGTGTGTGTGTCAAGAGAATGGGGATGTAGATGTAATTCATGTAGATGCTAGAATTTTATCTGGAACCTGAATGAAACTAAGGAAGCCAAGAGATAGAGATAAGGAAGTAGAGAACTAGCCATGAGGTAAACAGTGAAAATTTAGGCAGTTAAAAGTGTCTTGTTTGGGGCAGCTGGGTAGCTCAGTGGAGTGAGAGTCAGGCCTAGAGACAGGAGGTCCTAGGTTCAAACCTGGCCTCAGCCACTTCCCAGCTGTGTGACCCTGGGCAAGTCACTTGACCCCCATTGCCCACCCTTACCAATCTTCCACCTATGAGACAATACACCGAAGTACAAGGGTTTAAAAAAAAGTGTCTTGTTTGAGGAACAACAAGAAATCTAGTGGAAGGTGTTGGAAAACTGGAAAGATAAAAAGGGTCTAAGTTAAGAAGAGCTCCGAATGCCAAATAGATGCTTTAATATGTGATCTTGGGGGTGATAAGAAACCACTGGAATTTATTGAGTTCGAATGTACCTACATTCTGGGAATGTAAAATTTGACAATTGATTTAAGGAAGGAATGGTATGAGGAGAGACTTGAGGTGGTAAGATCAACCAGCAGACTATTGCAATAAACCAGATACGAGGTTAAGAGCATCAGCAGCAGGATGCTGACAGTGTCAGAGGAAAGAAGAGTACATATACAATAGATGATATAAAAGTAGACTGAGCCAGACTCCAAAAAACTTGTCAATTGATTAAACATGAGGCAGGAGGAGTAAGAGAAACTGAGTAGTACAGAATGACACCAATTTTGTGGGCCCAGATGACTGGGAGATTGGTGGTACCCTAGACACTAACAAGAAATTAGGAATAAGGAAGGGCTTGGGTGAATGATAATGAGCTCAAAAAATCAACATTTTGAGTTTAAGATATCAATGGAACAACAAGTTTAAGATATCTAGTAGACAATTGATGCAAGAGATAAGGGCTGGATAAGTAGATCTGAGAATTATCTGAATAGAGATAACTGATTTTATGGATGCTGATAAGATCATCAAGTGAAATAATATGGAGGAAGTAAAGAAGAAACCCCCAGAGAGAACACTAGGAGGATACCCATAGTTTCTGGGCATAATCTGAATAAAGACAGAGCAAAAGATCCTGGGAATTATATGTCAGTGTCATGAAAACCTAAGAAGGGTCCCAACTGACAAATGATCAAAGGATATGAACAGGCAATTATAAGATAAAAAAATCAAAAATATCTTTATTCATTTGAAATAATACTTCCAATCACTATTAATTAGAGAAATGCAAATTAAAACAACTCTGAGGTACCATTTCACATCTATCATACCAGCTAATGTGACAAACAAGGAAAATGATAAATGTTGGAAAGGATATGGAAAAATTGCAGCACTAATAGGAGGTGTGAACCAATGCAATCATTCTGGAAAGCAATTTGGAAGCATGCCCAAAGGGCCATCAAACTGTGTATACCCTTTGATCCAGCCATATTACTACTAGATCTGAATCCCAAAAAGATTAAAGATAGGGGGGAAAGATCCACTTGTACAGAAATATTTATAGCAGCTATTTTTGTGGTGGCAAAGAACTGGAAAACTGAAAGGATATCCATCAATTGTGGAATGGCTGATAGTATGGTATGTGATAGTAATGGAATACCATTGTACCATAAAAAATAACAAACAAGATGATCACAACAATAAAACCTAGGAAAGACATATATGAAGTGATGCAAAGTGAAGTGACCTGAACCAGGAGAACACTATATACAGTAACAGCAATAAAGTACAATGAACAACTCTCAATGCCTTGAAAAATTCATGATGAAAAAGATTATCCAGTGCTTTAGAAGAACTGATGATGACTAAATAATGATAGAAGAATGCATTTTTAACTTTATTTTATGATTTTTTTTTCTTGAGTGTACATTATATGGGTCTTCTTTCACAATATGATCATGGAAATATGTATTATATAATAATATTACCTGCTGTCTTGGGAAAGATAGGGAGAAAACCTGGATCACAAAATGCCAGAAAATGATTATTGAAAATTTTATCAATATGTAATCTGGAAAAATAATAAAAAAATAAAAACCTAGGGAGGGGAGAGTAGCCAAGCAGAAAGGGTAGTTGGTTAATTAATAGTGTCAAAGACTGCAGAGATAAAGAAAGATGAGTTCTGGACATTACAACTATCTGCTTCAACCAATTGATTTTGTGATATTTTTATTAATTCATTGCAACAAAACCCCAATCACTTCTGTAATGACCACAGTGCAATACAGATTGGGTCATTGACTGAGACACATTGTTTTTCCAAACTCAAGTGCCTCCATAAATAACAATGTGGTGTTTTGAGAAAATGACAAATGGCATGAGGGGAATGTGGGTCAAGGAATTAAATATGTCTTTATTGTCCTATAACTTTGGCCAGATCTATCTAGTTGAGGTTAAATAAGCGATTCACACAATTCCTTGTATGTTTCAGGGGATAACTTTTGCCTGAAATACTCTTCTATTATAGCTGTGTGGAGTTGGCTTAAATTAACTAAATTTGATTTGTAGAAGCATTCAAAATAATTTGGCCAGCTTGAAAAGAATTTACCAGATCTTTCCTTACTCCCCAATTCCATAAGTATAATTCATCCAACAAGATAGCTATGAGGCATATTTTCAATTTTATTAACATTATTCATCCCAGCCAAATCCTTTTCGGACATAGTTCAATTTCTTCACAGGTCTCACTCAGCCTTTGCCCTGTCAATCCAAGATAATTTGGATGCCTGAACTCTGATCTCATAAAACCACAAAGTTTTTTCCTGGGTTATCTTTTGCTGAAGTCAAATGTTGATGTTGGTTCCATCTTAGTTTTAAGGTATCCCAAATTCAATATTAAATGGTTTGAAGAGGTAATTAATTTCTTTTCAGGATCATAGAATTGCAGAATTTGAAAGTTAAAAGGGAACCTTGGTAGTCATCTAGCCCATACCAGAAAAGGAATCTCACTGAAATAAATTAATTATATCATTAAGCATTTTTAAGTATCTAAGTGTCAGGCACTGAGCCAGGAGGGTGTATGCTTCACTCTCTTGCTTTGTGTTAGAGAAGATGCAAATATGTCACTGAAGAGGTCAAAAGAGCCTTTGTTTTCCTTCAGCATTCTCACTGACATCTTCTTGGACATTCCTTCTTGGAATGAATTGACTGATACTTGGTTTTCTAAGATTCAGAACTTATGTGACTACTGCCATCAATATTTCTCCACGCCTCCTGAAAGGCAAGTGTAATTGTATTGGGTTGGATAACAGAACTTCAACACAGGATTATTAGATAGTAAATTTAAAACTAGATAGAAAAGTCCAGGTGCACTACTAGAGATCCTGAATTTTGCAGATGAGGAAACTGAGGTGTAGAAGTGAAATGACCTACTTTAGGTCATGCAGGTAGTAAGTGGAAGAATGGGTAATCCTTTGTACTCTACCATACTATGGTCTTTTTCTTTTAATTTGTTGCAGGGGGTGGAAATGGGGGCTATACCTGGGACTTTGTTGGTGTTAGGATCCCCAAGGAGAGAAACTCCCTCTACCAATGTAGATTGCTCTCACTGGAAATTTATAATCTTAGAGAGTTGCCTGCGACATCAAGAAGTTGTTACCTATACAAGATCACATAGTGAATATAAGCATAATAATAACATCTAACATTTATATAGAACTTATTACACACCAGGCACTGTGGCAAGCACTGTGCAAATACTATATCATTTGATTTTCACAACCACCCTGGGAGGTAGGCAATATTATTATCCCCTTTTTTACAAATGAGACAAACTAACATTTAGTTTACTTGCAGTGGGTTGCACAGCTAGTTAGTGCTTGTGGTTGGATTCTAATTCAGATCTTCTGATTCCAGATCCAACATTATATCCACTAAATATACAACAGCAGTAAGATTTGAACCCAGAATTTTACTTTGAGACTGGCTCTCTTCCAACTAACCCTATATTGCTGCTTTCTAATATTCTTTCTACTAGATCCCCTATGTTGTTGCTGAACTCTAAAGATCACTGCATACCAAGGAAGCTAAGACAAAGGGCACACCAAGGGATGACTCCACACAGAGCTATTCAGCTTCAAGGTTTGCAAAGTGTTTTCTATATGTTATATCATATTTTCCTCCCAGCAACCTTATGGAGTAAGTTATTATACTCATTTTGTGGATGCAAAAACCAAGATTAGGCCCAGTTAAATGACTTGCCCAGGGTCATACAACCAATGTCTTGACCAAAATTTAATTCAGGTCTTCCTGATCCCAACTTCAGTATTCTATTTATACCACTTACCTGCCTCAAAAAGGATCTATATAATATAAAGTACTGCACTAATGCGAATTGTTATTATCACTCCTTCAGGAAGAATGCACACTGAGTTCTGACTTCCTGGAGAAAAAGCATCCATAAACAGCTTATTGGCACAGTGGATAGAGGTCTGGGCATGGAGTCTGGAAGATTTGAGTTGAAAAGTGGCCTCAGATGCTTACTAGCTATGAGACCCTGGGCAATTCATTTGACTTCTGTCTACCATAGTTTCCTCATCTGTAAAATGGGGATAATAATAGCACCAATCTCTCAGGGCCCTTGGAAGGATTAAATGAGATAATATGTATAGACTTTAAAGTGCTAACTATATAAATGCTAGCTGATAGTAGTAGTAGTAGCAACAGTAGCAGTAGCAGTGATAGTAGCATTTATGTAGAGTTTTGAGATTTGCAAGTCATTTTACAAATACTCAATTTATCCTCATAATCACCCCGGGAAATAGGTGGCCCAATTTAGAGATGAAGAAACTGGAGTGGACAGAGATCAAGTGACCTGCCCAGTGTCACACAGCTAAAAGGATCTGAGACTGTATTTGAGCTAAGGTCTGCCTACCTCCCAAATAGAGGTCTATCCATGGCATCACTTAGATGCCTATGAAAAGGAGACAGTAGCTTCTGCCCAAATTACTCTAGTATTATAGCTGCATAGCTTCTAACACTAGATCTATGATCCTATGATACTTTTCACCTTGTATCTAAAAACAGTCACCATGTTATAAATCAGCTCATTATTACATGTCTTTGACTACGCTGTAGATCAGGTCATTTCCATTCCCAAAAAATTGCTATAATGGTCACGTAAGGGTGTGAATAGCAGTGGGTGCTAGATGCAAGGAGAGCTGCAACTGGGAAAGTCAAATGAAGACTTAAATTTTAGGCAAATAGCTAGGGTGAATATAAGGGCTATGAGCAAGAAACAGAGAAGCAAGTTGCAATCAGAACATTCTGTGGTCATCAACCAGACCTCGTTGAGAGAGAGAAAGAGAGAGAGAGAATAAATTCCAGCATTCACACAAACCAGAACCAAGAATAAATGGACACTACTCTGGTTCCTTTGAGAACTAAAGTATCTAATAGGTAATATGATTTCTGGTAATAGAGGCTTCTATTGTCTTCATTAGAGCTACAAATTTATTGGAGTGGGGAGATTTCCTGGATGTCACAAGTCTTGTGAGCAAATTTCTGTAGGTATTTCAGAAGGTCACAGTCTGCTACTACAATTCAAGTAATTTATCGTAAAAAGGAAAATGTCAAGCAGTCCAATTGGGAAGAAAGAAGAATCATTAAGGGAGAAGAGATAAAGTTGCTATTGAAAGCTGAATAGAAGACCTGCCTTTTCAAAATATGATGTGTCCTTTTATAGGCTTTCCTAGACTTTATGAGCTTATTCAGTTATTAATATTCCTGCATTAAAACAAAAACCAGAGCTTTCTACCAGAGTCTCCAAAGCAGACATCCACAGAAAACCAATCAAAGTATGAATTTCAAGGGGTATAGGTTTCTCAAGCCTGACAGAGCTCAAGGAGTTACTTAATTAGTTTATTGGAAGACTGGCAAATATTCCAAAAACTGGAGGTGGTATGATACTATATTTGAATAGAAGACCTGGAAAGAGAAATGAAAGAAGTAGTCAAGGAAATGGCAGAGGCGATCATAGAAGGACCTGAGTCCAGAGACAAGAATAAAATCAACCATAAACATAGGCAGAATAAGTAGAGAAATAGAATTTGAAGAATATAAGAATATTCTACTGCACTCTGAGCTAGAATCAGTATCCCCAAATAACACAATGTCATTTGGGGGTGGGTATTAAGGTAGTGTCCCCCCACCCATTTGAGATGCAAGGATACTAGAAATTAATTAATTAATTAAAGCAGATCTAAAATACTATTGGCCAAGTACCATTCTAGGTCCTTAGAATAAAAGTACAAAAGTCAAAAAATCCCTGTTTTCAAAGAAACATATCTTCTAATAGGAGAGAACAACAGGTATCGGTGGGTGGGGGTCTGAGGACTCATATAAATGGCAAATTTATTCATGGGGCAATTAAGTGACCTATTCTTTCCAAAAAAAGAGCATTATTGGTTTTCCTGCTGTGTCCAGAGAAAGAAATGATGAGGACAGAAGAATATGGAGGAAGAAAACTCCATGTCACCAATACAAAAAGATCACATAGGGCTAGACTGGTGGGGCAATTCTAATAAGGTGAAATTAAATAAAGATGAATACAAAATTTTAAATTTAACTTAAAAAACAACAGCACAGGTACAGAATAATAATAGTTAGCATGTATATAACACCTTGAGTTCTGCAAACTGTGCTTAACAAATACCATTTTATTTGATCCTCATAACAAGCCTGAAAGGTAGATGCTATTATTATCCCCTCTTTTCAGAAGAGGAGACAGAGGCAGACAAAATTTAAGTGACTTTTTCATGTCACATGGCTAGTAAGAGTCATGTGAAGAAAGGATAAAATGTGTTCTATTTGGCTTCATGGAACAGGTCTAAGATCAATGAGTAGAAATTGCAAAGAGGCATGTTTAGTCTGGACCTCAAGAAACAATTAGAACTGTCCCAAAGTGAAATGGATAGCCTCAAAAAATGAAAAATCTTTAAGCAGAGGCTAGAGGACCATCTGTTGGGAATGTTTCTCCAGGAATTCCTTTGATATATGAGTTGGACCTAGTAGCTGCTAAGGTATCTGAGCTCAGCTCTCAAACTCTATGATACTGTCAAGATCAGAAGAATGGGCAGAGAGTATAGTTATATCGAGTCTTAAACACAGGGAACATTTTGGACAAGACAACTCACAGTTCCAGTAATATAGGACCCATTTCTCCCTATTTTATCCTTATACAGCTGCCTCTCTGATACGAGGCCTCTTCTGAAGCTCAGAGAATTAATAATTATTTTATTCAAGGACACATGACTGGTTTAAAAAAGAGACCAAACCAGAACTTGCAGCTTGCTGTCCCAGGGAGCAGTGGATACCCACCACCTATATTGATTCTCATATAATCATAGGGTTCATTAACCCCAATAAGTAAGGAAAAGAGGAAGACAAATTTCAATGGGCAAAATGGTTACCTATATATAAAGAAACAGTAGTTTATCGGGTCTTGTAACAGTCTCCACAAAATATCTTAATAGTCGACTAGATACCATGTAAATACAATAATGACATTATGCCAGATGCCATTTTTATGGAGAAAATGGAAATAATTGGCATGTTACCTTTGGTCACCATACTTTTTGAAAAGGCATTTTTTTCTAAACCCTTACTTTCTATTATCTTAGTATTAATTCTAGAAGAGAAGAGCAGCAAAGGCTAAGCAACTGGAGTTAAGTATCTTGCTCAGAGGCACACAGATAGGAAATGTTTGACACTAGATTTGAACCCAAGTCTTTCCAACTTCAAGCCTGATGCTCTTGTGCAACCTAGCCTCCCTAAAAGGCATTTTCAAGGTCATTTTAAAAATAACTTCTATAGTGATGTGAGGTACTATGAGCATTGGTATAAAGATCTTTAGCTTCTTTAGATCTTTAGATCTAAAGCAGTGATTCCCAAAGTGGGTGCTACCGCCCCCTGGTGGGTGCTACAGAGATCCCGGAGAGCGGTGATGGTCACAGGTGCATTTATCTTTTCTATTAATTGCTATTAAAATTTAAAAAAATTAATTCCCAGGGGGCTAAGTAATATTTTTTCTGGAAAGGGGGCGGTAGGCCAAAAAAGTTTGGGAATCACTGCTCTAAAGCTTCTTGAGAGACTCAAGTTCATTTAATCCAATTCCCTCACTTTGCAGATGAGGACACAGATGCACAAGGAAACTTAAGTCTTAAGGATCAGAAACTGTAGCTGAACTCAGGTTTCTCTGATTCCTGATGAAATGCTATTTCCATTTTACTATATTGTCCCAACTGAAAAAAAAAAAAAAGGAATATTAAGCCATTTGCCGGAGGTCACACAGGAAGTCAGATTGAAATCCAAACATGGTTACATTCTAATGACAGGTGAGTAGTTGCTTTTAGCTCATTCAGTTGGTAAGATGGGTGAAGGATCATTTAAGAATAAAGGCTCTGCATGGAATCATTATTATTATTACTACCTTCAGGAGAGTTGGCAGACAAGCCATTGTAATTGGTAACATAGACTAAATAGCAAATTGAAAGCCTCAGCGTCATTCACAATCCACTGAATTTACCTTAGCACCAAGACACTGGCAATTGTTTACAGTTCATCTGACACAGTGGAAGCCACTTTAGGCATTCTGTGGAAAGACAGAAAAGTCTCGATGGAACCCCTACCGGAAAATAACTTGTCGAAATCTCAGCAGGAGACCAGGTTTTCAATTTATTAGAACTCTGTGTTTTATATGCTCGAGTTGCCCAGGAACAAAACTGCACGCATGAATAAGCAAATAAATGCAAAGCAGATATACCTCAAGTTTTAGTCACCTTCTCTCACTGGTTCCTTGCTGCAGTGGGAAGGTGACTGTTACCTCTGTTCACTGAGAACCTGGCTCAGCAGCTTGACAGGGAGAGGAGAAAAATGTCCGACACACTGAAGTATGATGTAGCTCTTTGATTGCTGAGGGATTGAAAGAAATTCTGTCCTTGTGCCCAGCCCTCATTGATTTCTGCACTACACTGTCATGGCCACCTGGAAATTACTTTGTAAATTATTGAAAAATTGGATAAGGTAGCTAAAATTTTCAGGTCAAGCTTTGGGCATCTCCTTGAACATAGCAAAAATCCAAGGGGAACAAAGTAGCCTGGGAAAATCCTTTAGCTCTGATCCCTTTACTGTTTGCACCCCCCTTGAGGGAAATGAGTGTCCCTCCTCAGAGAAATCTTTGTCTCTTGGGTTCAGATTTCATGGAATCAGCCATTATAAAATGGTATTAGGATGAATTTTGCTGGATGCTAATGTTAACTGGGAAAATCAAAGAGAAAGAATGCTTTGGGGATTGCTTTGGGAAATCTAGTTAAGAGTTCTTGACTGAACTGGTGACTACCACCAAATTCTCTGAGCCATCAGGCTAGCTATCACTATCAATGTCACTGTAATCATCATTATCATCATCACCATCATCATCATCTTCTTTCTATCTAGAGGTAATTAATACTAGATAGAAAGGTTGCCTAGACAGTAGTTTGTCTGAAAAATATACGAGGAAGGGGACAGCTAGGTGGCTCAGTAGATTAACAGCCAGGCCTAGAGACAAGAAGTTCCCAGTTTAAATCTGACCCCAGACACTAGCTCTTACCACTCTTCTTCCTTGGAACCAACATACAGTATAGATTTTAAGATGGAAAGTAAAGGATATGTAGACTTTTTAGGATTATAAATTCAACATGGGAGGGGCAGCTGGGTAGTACAGTGGATTGAGAGTCAGGCTGAGAGATGGGAGGTCCTGGGTTCAAATCTGGCCTCAGACACTTTCTGTGTGACCCTGAACAACTCACTTAACCCTAATTGCCTAGCCCTTACTGCTCTTCTGCCTTAGAACCAATACATAAGTATTGACTCTAAGATGGAAGGTAAGGGTGTTTTAAATAAAATAAATCCAACATAGATAATAGAGTGAGAGCAATCAAAAGTATTTTATTAAGTGCATCAGTGATAAAAATACAACAATAATTTTAAGTGCAAAATTGGAGAGAATATAGAGACCTGGATGGGTGGTAACCTCAGTATTTTTAGTGAAGTATGAGGCAAAGTGCTCTGCAGAGGAGTAAGGTTGGTAATATAGGTAGCAAGAAGAGAGAGGAGGGGAGAGGGCAGGTAAGAAGGGCAGCGGAAGGGAGATGAGGGGAAAAGGAAGGAAGGAAGAAAGAAGAGAGAGAAGAGGAGTTTTAAAAGTAAAGATTTTTTTAAAATTCATTGATCCCAAGTTGAGTCTCTATTCTACAGAATCAGAGAAGGCAAGAGAAGGTTCTAATGAGTTAAGAAGAGAACCATCTATGAAAAAAAGAACAAGTTAATGAGAAAAAAATTGTTATTTCTGCCAAATTGTCTTGCAACAGAGCTACTAACCCAAAAGGATATAAGGAGTCCAATAAGGAGTAGGCCTAGGGATACCAAGGGGTAAGAAATGTCCAGTGGAGAAACAATATGAGGACACAATAAGAAGAAAAAGGATCCCTGGATGTGCTGTCAGAGATCTGAGTCCCTTAAATATGTCTACTTGCTATGGGTGTCTCTCCACTACTGCATGTATCCATCCATCCCACAGATGCTATATGTATTTGTAGCAAAATGTACCTAGATGTGGGGAGAAGGAAATGTTTTAATACTATTGTTCATATTATATCACTTCAGTAAATCCCTTTGATTTGAGTATGTCTCTGAATGAGTATTAAAGGTAAATGCAGGGGCAGCTAGGCAACTCAGTGTATTGAAATCCAGGCTTAGAAACCTTAAATCCTATGCTCAAATATGGCCTCGGACACTTCTTAGCTGTGTGACCATGGGCAAGTCACTTAACCCCAATTAACTTCCATTGCCTAGCCCTTACCACTCTGGTGTCTTGGAATCATTACACAGTATTGATTCTAAAAATGAAAGGTAAGGGTTTAAAAAAGAAAAAGGTAATGCCTGGTAAGAGCTTATGAGGTGTATTTTTAAGAGTGCAGATACTGAACCTGGGGGAGATAGATTTTTAAGACCCAAATTTCAAGTGCAAATTAGGGTGAGGGATAGCCCCAGATGTAACATTATGAACAAAATAAGTGCATGCATTTTCAAATTCCTTTAAAACTTTGTGATTGTGCATATATGTGGGTATATAGATGTATTTGTATATGCACCATAGGCAGTTAGGTGGCATAATTGAGAGAGTATTAGGCTCTGAGTCAGGAAAACCTAAAGTAAAATTCTGTTTCAGATAATTATTAGCTGACTATGTTCAAATCACTTCATTCCTCTCAGCCTCAGTTTCCTCATTGGTAAAAGATAAAAATTTGCAGAGATAAAGGGTAAAAAATTTATAGGGAAGGTGCTGATCTGTCTTAGGAGAGAAAGTTTCCCTCCTCAAAAGTCCCTTGCATATGCTCAAGCCTCAGGCAAGTCCTTAAGCCATCAGCATCTCAAGGGTTAATTGAATTGACAGGGGAAGGGGCTCTCAGAGCTTTTAGCCCTCATATCAACACATCAGTCTCCAATAACTGAAACTGGTAAAAACCTAGAAAATAAACTATAAATAGCATCAAGGAAGGTCTGAAGTATAAGAGGGTACCTCAACTTCCCAGAAAACAGGGTCTACCTATAATTATATAGGGAAAATGAGCAAACAACCAAAAAAGCACCTAACTCTAAAGAAGTTTTATGGAGACAAAGAGCAAGGTACAAACACAGAAGGGGACAGTGAAAGCAAAGGAAACACATGCAAAGTTCAAAAGAAAGATATAAAATGACCCAGAGTCTGAAAGAGCTCAAAAAAATTCAAAAACCAATCAAGGGAGGCAGAGGAAAAGTAGGGAAGATAAATTAAAGTGATACAAGAAGAAAGGAAAGTGATGCAAGGAGAAATGAAAGTGATACAAGAAGAAATAGGCCAAATGAAAAAGGAGAACTAAAAAGTGACAGGGTAAAATCAGGTCTTAAAAATCAGAATTGACTATCTAGAAATTAATAATTTTATGAGAAATCAAGAAACAATAAAGCAAAATCAAAGAACGAAAAAATAGAGGAAAACATGAAAGATCTTGCTGAAAAAGATAACTGACCTAGAAAATAGATCTTGGAAAGACAGTTTGAGAATTATTGGACTACCTGAAAGCCATGATCAAGAAAAAACCTTGAACATCATGTTTCAAGAAATTGGCAAAGATAAGTGCCCATCCTTGAAAAAGATAATAAAATTGAAATTGAAAGAATTCACAGATCACCTCCAAAAAAAAATTCTCAAATAATAATTCCCAGGAATAGAATAGCTAAATTCAAAAGGCACCAAGCTAAGGAGAAAATTCTTCAGACATCCAAGAAGCAACCATTTAAATACCATGGAGTTACAATCAGGATCACACAGAATTTAGCAGATTCTATATTAGTATGGTATAGAATATGATATTCAGGAAGACAAAAGATTTGAGCTGACAACCCAAAGTCACCTAGCTAGCAAAATCAAGTGTATCCTTTCAGGGGGGAAAATGGGAAAGAAAGAAGAAAATCTGAAGTCCAAAAATGAAACCCAAGAGAAACCCAAAAAAGTAAACAAGAAAGAGAAAATTTAAGGGACTCATTAAGGTCAAAATGTTTATAAGTCTACATGGAAAGAGGATTTCTGTAATTCTCAAAAATTACTCTTAACAGTAAAGAAGATAGAAGGAATTTACTCAGAAAGATGGTGGAGAAGTAAGCTGATTATTATGATATGACGTATATGATAATATGATTTATATATATATAAACGTGGAATGATATATATGATATTTTATACATATATATACATGAATGACATGTAAAAAAATTAATCAAGGGCTGAAAGAGGTTGTACTGAGAGAAAAGGGAAGGGAAAAACAGAATGGGGTAAATTACGTAACATAAAGAGGTATGAAAAAGTATTATAGAGAGGGGAGCATAAGGTGACAGACAATGCTTAAACTTTATTCTCATCTTAACTGGCTCAGAGAAGGAAAAACAAGTAAACTCAGTGGGGTATAGAATTCTATCTTACCTTACAGAGAAGTAGAAGGGAATAAGCCAAGGGAAGAGGGAGATAATTAGAAAGAGCAGGAAGTTGGAAGAGGTGTGGAGTGTGACAAAAAGTGAAATATTGGTAAGAAAGATTAGATAGAAAGATAAAAGAGCAGGACCTAAAGGGGATAATAGGATGAAGGGAAATACACAGGTAGTAATAATAATGCTGAATGTGAATGGAATGAACTCAACCATTGAGGAAGCCTGGATGACCTTTGCCAAAACTCAAGGAAGAGCCTCAGAGCAGGGCAGTTTGCTATGTGCTAAGTGACTGACCTGATCAAGCCAAGAGTGAGACCAAAAGTCTATGCCCAATCCTAAAGCCTAATGTCCAGGATTAACTCTCCCCCTTGTCTATTTTTAGCTAATCAAATCAAGAACTTAAAGCACCCCGACATAACCATTAAGTAGGGGAGTTCACAAGTCACTTACTACAGTAAGAGACACCTCCAAAAGACAATGCTACACCCTCTCACTACCACCACCCCCATCCCACCCCTACCATAGTGCTAGGCAACTTAAAAGACTGCAATTGGTTTCTGTGAAAAAGGGGGACTGACAGGAAGTGACATGGAAAAGGGAGCATCAAAGAAGAGACCAGCATGGTCTAGGTCATGATAGGTAACCTTTTGGCCTTGATGTGTCAAAATTTGCCAAAAAAACAAGCATAACTCGGGTGGTGTGTCACTTTGAGAAAAAAACCACAATTTTGTGATATTTATAGTTTAAATAGAATTTATAGTTTAAATATAATTGTAATATATAATTTATAATTTAAATATAATTGTAATATATAATTTATAATTTATAGTTTAAATAAAATTATAGTTTAAGTATAATTGTAATATATAACTGTATTTAATAAGCCAAAATAGGTAAATTAATATAGAAAGAATTGTCATCTATAGTGCAGTGTCTTCACTACACTACAGCAAATGTTTCATCCTTCGCATGCAGCCCCATACTTCTCTGTATGCGTCCGCATGAGGCTGCCTGTCATCGAAAATGGCTACGCATGTCAGTGTTGACATGCATGTCATAGGTTTGCCATCACCAGTCTAGGATCATTCCTTTCCTGGGGTTTGGAGTGAGTGGCTGAGATTTCTGCCTTGGCTTTGGAGGAGGCTGCATTGGTAGAACTCTCCCTGAAGACATCACCTGGACTTCTGGCTGAGGATTACCGGGAAATCCATGTGGAGACAGGAACCTGGGGAAGCCCCTCTTGAAGCTGAGCCAGACTTCACCAGAGAAGGACTGGTAGGCTTGTTAGGAATCTGCTTCTTTATATTTTACACTTTCACTCTTCACATTTTTTTAAGTAAAAGCCGTTAAAAGTCACTTTGACTTAAGCTATAACATTTTAAAATTGGCAACTAAAATATTATTTTGTAACTCTCTTATTTAGTAAAAAACAGAAATTTAAACCTTACAGAGTCATTCCTTAAAATAATAAGTAATATATACCTAAAAACTTCAGCAAGTATCATTTGTAATGGGAATGGATAAGTAAGAAGTCTTCCCATTAATATCAAGAGTAAAGTAAGAATGTCCATTATTGCCACTAGTATTTAATATTGTATTAGTGATGCTAATTTTAGCAATAAAGAAAGAAATTGAAGGAATTAAAGTATACAATAAGGAAATTAAACTATCAATTTTTGCAGATGATATGATGATATAGCTAGAGGATCCTAGAAAATCAACTAAAAAACTAATTGAAATAATTAATTACTTTAGTAAGATAGCAGGATACAAAACAAATCCACATAAGTCATCAGTATTTCTATATTTTACCAACAAAGTCCAACAGCAAGAGTTAGAAAGAGAAATTCCATTAAAATCACATAGACAATATAAAATACCTGGGAATATACTTGGCAAGGTAAACACAGAAATATGAACCCAGTTATAAAATGCTCTTCACACAAAGTCAGATCTAAACAATTAGAAAACATATTAATTGTTCATGGGTAGGCTGAACTAATATAATAAAAATGGCAATTCTACCTAAATTAATTTATTTATTCATTGCCATACCAATCATTCTACCAAATAATTATTTTATAGAACTAGACAAAATAATAACAAAATTCATCTGGAAAAACAGAAGTTCAAGACTACCAAGGGAAATAATGACAGAAAAAATGTGAAGGAAGGAGGTCCAGCAGTACCAGATCTCAAACTAAGCTGCAATCATCAAAACAATCTGGTACTGGCTAAAGAATAGAATGGTAGATCAGTGGATTAGATTAGATACACAATATACAGGGGTAAATGACTTTTGCAACCTATAGTTTGATAAACCCAGAGATCCCAGCTTTTGGAATAAGAACTCTTTAACAAAAACTGCTGGGAAAATTGGAAAACATATGGCAGAAGCTAGGTATAGAGGAGATCAATATCTCACAGTCTATACGAAGATAACATCAAAATGGATGTATGATTTAGATATAAAAAAGTGATACCATAACTAAATTAGGGGAACACAGAATAGTTTAGCTCGTAGACCTTTGGAGAAGGGGGAAGAATTCATGACCAAACAAGAGAAAGAGAGTATTATAAGATGTAAAATGAATAATTTTGATTATTTTAAATAAAAAAGCTATCATACAAACAAAACTAATCTAACCAAGATTAGTAGGGAAACAACAAAATGGGGGGGGGGGGAATTTATAACAAACATCTCTGATAAAGGTCTAATTTCTCAAATTTATTTTTAAAAAACCCAAGTCAAATCTATAAAAATACAAGCCATTCTCCAATTGACAAATGATAAAAGGATATGAACAAGCAATTTTCAGAAGAAGAAAACTAAGTCATCAATAATAATATAAAAAATGTTCTAAATCACTATTGATTAGAGAAATGCAAATTAAAACAACACTGAGGTACCACCTCACACCTATCAGATTGGCCAATATGGCAGTGAAGGGAAGTGGTAAATGCTGGAGGGAATGTGGCAAAATTGAGACAATAATGCATTGTTGGTGGAGTTGTGAACTGATCCAACTATTCTGAAGGACAATTTGGAGGCATACACAAAGGGCTATAAAACTGTACATACCCTTTGATCTGATAATGTCATTACCAGATCTGTATCACAAAGAGATAAAAAAAAGGGGTTAAAGGACTAACTTGTACAAAGATATTTATAGCTGCCCTTTTGTGGTGGCAAAGAATTAGAAATAGAGGAGTATCCATCAATTGGGGAATGGCTGAACAAATTGTGGTACATGTTGGTAATGGAATACTATTGTGCTGTAAGAAATGATAAGCAAAATGATTTAAGAAAAAGCTGGAAAGATCTGCAGGAACTGATGCAGAGTGAAATAAGCAGAACTGGGAAAACGTTGTACACAATAACAGCAATATTAGACAGTGATTATCTGTGAAAACTTGGTTGCTCTCAGTAATGCTGGGACAATCCTGAAAGACTTATGGCCAGGGAATGCTCTCCACATCTAGAGAAAGAACTCTTGTAGTCATCTTTCACATCAGTATATTTTGGGTTTTATTTGGGGGTTTTGGTTATTTATGAGTTTGCTTTTACAACAATGACCAATATGGAAGTGTGTTTTGCAAGACAATAAAAAGAGAAAAAAAGAAAAACTAAGATGGAAAAAGTGTCCAGATTGGACCAAGTATATATAGAATAGGTACAAGTTGGTGGTAGCATATTTTTAACAGTGTTAATGGACTAATATACAAGGTATCTGAAGTGAGGCAAAATATTAAAGATATGGGAGGAAAATGTCAACCCTTATTAATACCTAAAAAACGATAACTGAAATCACATCAGTAAATACCATTCTATATATCTACTCATATTTATATGACATATTTATTA
This sequence comes from Gracilinanus agilis, assembly GCF_016433145.1. Classification (NCBI taxonomy): domain Eukaryota; kingdom Metazoa; phylum Chordata; class Mammalia; order Didelphimorphia; family Didelphidae; genus Gracilinanus; species Gracilinanus agilis. Next base: position 117,627,779 of record NC_058132.1, on the reverse strand, counting down.
AAGTCATCTGCATGAATTGAGGGCATCATAAGGGATGGCATTATTAGTAAAGAAGTAGGCTTTTTTAAGCAATACTCAGAAATGGACACATTTTTAGTGTTTTTAATTAACCTAAAGTGTAAAAAATATGTTATTGTACTTATTGTTGGCCATGAAAAAGTATTTGATGAAACATGATCTTATAGGCCCTTTTATAAAAAGATCCCTGCCATCCATCACAAAAAGTAGACTATATAATAATACAGCATAGTACAAATAATACTTGTTTTTTTTTTAAGATGGCACAAAGAGTGTGCATTACCTGAACTGGAACTACAGTATAATTCTATATGGCAGAAAAACTTCTCAGAGCCACAGAGTATATGCTGAAGAATTCCCTCGCCTATCCTCCTCCAGGGTTCAATCATCCAAAGCTTCGCTTTGCAATCTGGCATGAAAAAAACTTTGTAGTCACTACACCTCCAGAACATAGGTCCAAGGTCAAGCAAATGGCATCAGAGTAGGGAAAAAAATGGTATCTTCTACTAACATAATAGATACCACTCTGTGCTTCAATTGAATATTTCTTTAAACAGTTTCCCTACTCCCTAATCTTCCTGCTTCCTGACTTTTTTGGCAATCTCCTCCTGCCCCAACCCCAAAGAATCAGAGGGATCTCTTCTCTTCAGAGAATTTCAAATGACAAGTTAATGGAGAAAGCCACTATTGCCTCTTAGGTACCCAAAAAGTGAGGATTCTTTCTTTAAGCATCAACTAAGTCCAAGTTTACACAAACTTTAAAAAAAATTATTATTCTAAATTTAACAAACATTATAAAAGAAAACAAGAATATTTTAATATACAAAATAGAATAAAAGAGAATTTCATGATGAAACACAAATCTCTATTAGTTTTCAACAAGCATTTATTGAATGCATACTGTTCACCAGGGACTGTGCTAAACATTGGGCATCTAAAGAATGTCGAAAAACACAGTGCAGACTCAAGTAACATTCTAAGGGGAAAACAATAGGCAAACAACTACATATTATGAATATCTACATATGTATATGTATATGTATGTATACAAAGAGAGGCACACACATAGATTCATATATTCATTTTACATATACTGTATATATTTAATATATAGCATGTATGTTTATTTATAATAGCTGTGTGTATTGAAGGAGAGTAATCTTAGAGGGAAGATAGTAGAGGAAAGCAAAAATATTTCCTTGCAGAAAGTAAGATTTGATCTGAGTCTAATGGAAGTAAAAGAAGCCAAGAGGGAGGGTATTCCAACTATAGGGAGCAATCAGTAAAAAAGAAGTGGAATCTTATGTTCAAGGAATAGCCAGAAGGTCAGTGTAATTAGATAGCTTGTTTTTTTTAAGTATATAATAAATTCGCCAAGTTATTTCTAAAGCCATCAGACTTTGAACATAAATATTTTAAGACATCTACTATCTCTAGTGTGCATCATTAAAATTTGTTTAACTCTTACCTTCCATCTTGGAATCTATATTAATTCTAATGCAAAAGAGGGGTAAGGACTACTAGACAATTGGGGTTAAGTGACTTGCCAAGCATCACACAACTAGGATGTTTCTGTAGTCAAATTTGAACCCAGGACTTCCTGTCTCCAGGTGTGGTTCTTTATCCCCTGAACTATCTGGGGGCCTGGTTTTTGTAAAAAATTAAAAATCTGTTAGCTTCACAGGACATCTAAAATGTCATAAAAACAAATGGTCTTTTGTTGACCTGTAGAATCTTCACACCTTTTTTTTTAGACTAGATCTATACAAAAATAATCATTCCTTGTGAGGTGACTCCTGATACCAAGATAGATCATTACCTACTCTCTAACTAAGAGTCTTGGAAAGTTGCTTAGATCACTGAATGGTGATGTTATTTGGGCAGAATATGTGTCAGAAACAAGACTTGTTCACTACTTCCCAACTCCCAGGCTAACTCTCTAGACATCATGGGACAGCACCCAGCTTCTTTCCTTACATCCTAATTTTCTCAAAAAATTCCTATAATGCTTGCAGTCTCTGTGAAACAGAAACTTCTGAGTCAGCAATTGGCAAGTCAGGGCCAAACTTCAGCTTGTGACCAGAATGTCAATGTCAGTGGCCAGAAGGGAATTTTAAAAAAATAATTATTATTACTCAGCTAGTCAAACAAAATTGTTATGTGTGTTGGCTTTGTTTAACCTTCCTTTGGAGTTTGTTACAAAGGGGTAAGAGAAATTACAGAAAATTATTGGTGGAAAAAAGCACCAGGCTTTTTGATTTTTATTTGAAAAAATCACGCTTAAAAAAACTGAATTATGAAATGAGAACTTGTCTAATGCAGAACATGAAGTACTTGGGAAATTTAATTCAATATATGGCTTGGAAGAGCCTCCTTGACAGGGAATCAATCTTTAGAACCAAGACAGTGTGCACTTCCAAATCTGAGCCAGTTGTCTCCAGGAAACATGGATTGAAGTATTGAAAGGCTCCATGAGTTGGACAAAATCATGTTTGTCCTTACACGCTGTCCCTGGGAGCCACTCAGGATATCAAGGCCAGAAGAGGCGATTCTCATTTTCTACTGTTCTTCCTGGAACAGCAGAGGACTACGGTTCTATTGGGGACCTGGAGAACTCGGTATCATACACTGTTCTCAACTGGTTTCTAAGCAGGATAGTATATTTTCCTTCCAAATAAATAACCTCAGATATTCATTTCACTCCTTAAACCCAAAACCAGAAGATCTTGCTGAAAGTCAAAAGACTTACACTGATATCTTTGAAAAGGACAACTGCAAATAAATGGACAAATGTATTTTCTTATAAAAGAGAAGAGTGTGTTAGCTCAGTGGATAAAGTACAGTTTGGGAGTCAGGAAGACCTGAGTTAAAATCCAGCCTCATACTTACTAGCTAGGTGACTTTGGGTAAGTGATTTTTTACTTTTATATCTATGAGGCAATGGGATGGTTCAATGGATAGAATGCTGGGGCAAGTTCAAATTCAGCCTCAGACACTCACTATACTTACTAAGTGACTTTGGGTAGGTCTTTTCACCTCTAACTAGGAGTTAATAAGATGGCACAATAGACAGATATCTGGGCCTAGAGTCAAAAAACTCTGAATTCAAATCCAGATTTACTAGCTATATGATATTGGGCAAAACACTTAACCTCTGTTTGTCTTAATCCACTGGAGTAAGAAATGGCAAACTATTCCAGTATCTTTGCCAAGAATACTCTATGGACAGTATGGTCCAAGGGGTCATGAAGAGTCAGACATGACTGAATAACTAGCCAACAACAAAAGAAAGAAAAGACAACTAGAACAAAAAGTACTAGACTTGAATTTAAAAAGCCTTAGTTTGAATGGAGACTGTGTGATGTGGCTGTGTGATCTTGGGGAAATCATGTCATCTTTATGATCTTTAGTTTCTCATCTATAAAATGGTGATAATAATACCTGAGTTGCCTACTTCATAGAGTTTTGAAGATAATTAATAATAACAAAAGGTACCTTTTCTATAATGCTTGCTCTGTGCTAAACCCTTTACAATTTATTATCTCATTTAGTTCCGACAGCAATCAATTGACTATAAAGGTTATCTATTTAAATAGAACTGAGTTTCTAAAATTAAGAAATCACAACTGACTGGGGTTTGAGTCAATGGTAGGTTTTAGAGACAGACACAGACCCTTTTAACTGGAGAAGCCTGGAATAAGGATGAAATGTAATATCATGTAACATTGTGTGATTTTAATAAAGTTTAGTCTAATGAAGGAGAGAAAACAATGTATTGTTGGACTTAGAAGTCCTTAAGCCTAAAACTCTAAACTGGATTGGCTAAATTATGGCACGCGTGCTGGAGGGAGCTGCTCCCCTCCCCCTCTCACAGGCACATGAGGATATTTAACACATCACTCACTCTCTGACCAGCTGCCCAATGGGAGTGCTTCCTCCCTCACCTGTTCCAGGTAAGGCAGGAAGCTCACATGCAGTGTGAGGTTTGCATTTTGGGCACTCAGACTCTAAAAGATTTGCTTAATATCACTGCTCTAAAATAGCCATTAATTTGGCTGAGCCACTTTTTCTCTCTCATCTGAATACTTTGTTTAAAAAAGATAATTCTTGGGGAAGGGATGAAGCATGTAATTGGAAAGAAAGGTGTTGTAAAAACAAAATAACTCAATAAACATTTTAATGTTACCAAAAAAAGAAAAAGAAAAATCACATTATTAAATTTCTCTACTTTTTTCTTCTACAATAAGTGTGGGTGTACAAACTGTAATTATTTTAGCTGTGATTTGTTTATGCTCGTTGTGAACTCTACAAAATATCATCACTAAGTAACCCATGAACTGAATCATTTGCATATAGGTGATTGAGGAAACTATCTCCATCACCTTGGTGTTTCATCCCTTTGAAGAGAACCTGAGAACAGACTTTCCACAGAACTTGTTTCCTTCTTAGACATATGTTTTCCTTTATAGAAAGAACATAAATATAGTAATGTCAATGGTGATTTCTATACAAAGATTACCCATTTTGAGTGCCTATGATTTAATGTTTCTAGATGGTCCAATAAATTCAGTACAAGAATGGGCTAAACCAGAAAATGAAAAATAGAAGAGATGGGAAACATCTTATTACCAAAGCAACTGACCTGGAAAATAGTTTGAGAAGAGACAATATGAGAATTCATGGACTCCCTGAAATCAATGACCCCCCAAAAATTAAACACTATTTACAAGAAATTGTTATTGTTAAAGAAAATTGCCCTGAATTTTGGAACTAGAAGATAAAGCAGAATTTGAAAGAATTCATTGATCATCACCTGTAAGAGATCTCAGTGAGAAAACTCAAAGGACGTGGAATATAATATTTCAAAAAAGGAAAGGAGCTAGATTTTACTAACAAACATAATCTACCCAGCAAAACTGAGTATCATTATACAAAAAAAATGGTAATTTGAAGAATTAAAAAACGTTCAAATAGTCTTGAAGAAAAGACCAGAACTGAATGGAAAATTTTATCTATAAGAATGATAAGGAACATAAAATAACATGAAAAAAATTATAAAAGATCTAATAAGGTCAAACTATTTCTCACATGGGTAAATGTTATATTTAATCACCAAAGATGAGAACACCTCTAATTCTGGGAGGTCCATAACCCACGTGTGCTAGAGTGGGTGACAATCAGAATCAACTGACTGCCCCCTAGGCAGTACTATGAGGAGTGTCTATTGTGATTGGACATGCAAATTAGGAGGGAGGCACAGAAAGTGACGCATAAGTGTCCCTTTATAAAGAGGGAGTTGAGTGAGTGAGGGGGCTTCAGTTGAAGTGGGCGTCTGGTGAGGGACCTCTTCTGGTTTGTGGAGGAGTGTTGGAACGCTGAGACCTTGGTGAGACTGCTTTAAATATCTTCTTTGAATTCCCTGTGGTGAGTTTAAAGACTGACTGAACCTTCCTGAACTTCTCTTAAGAAATTTCTTTTAGTAAACTCTGTAAATGAAGTTTTGCTCCATATACCTCCAGGCCTTTGGCCCTCTAACTCTTGGCTGAGGGTCAATTAGATCTACTTGGATTAATTAGAGGATGGTAGTAAATTACCTACTGGGTTAGATTCTTATTTCCTTATTTCCTCTCTCTTCTTAATTGTAAATAAACTTCCATAAAAGTCAATTTTGACTTGAGATTATTCTTAATTGAGGATAGATAATAGTTCAATCCTCTGGCGACCATCTTTTAATATATTGAACCCATAAAACCCCTTTTTCCCCCTTACATTTTCAATATTATTTAATATTGTATTAGAAATGCCAGCAATTGCAATAAGGGAAGAAAAAGAAATAGAATCAGAATGGGAGATGGGATAATAAAATTATACATTTTCACAAGTGATATTATATATATAAAATCCTGGATTCAACTAAAAAATTACTTGAAGCTACCAATAATTTGAGCAAAATACCAGGATATAAATGATACCCACATAAGTCATCAGAATTCTAAATATCACCAACAATATCTTGCAAAAAGAGATAGTAAGAAATAACCCATTTAAACTAACTAAAATACCCCCAAGTGTATCTGCCAAAACAAACTCAGAAACTATATGTACATCATTATAAAACACATAGTATGCAAATAAAATCAGATTTAGATAAATGAAGAAATATTAAATATTGGTGGCCAGAGCCAATAAAATGAAAATGACAAATCTACCTAATTTACTTCTTCAATGCCATCTTGATTAGATAATGAAATTTTTATATTGTTGAACTAGAAAAAATAATGATAAAAGTCATTTTTAAAAAGGTTAAGACTATCAAAAGAATTAATGAAAAAAAGTAAAATAAGAAGGCTTAACAGTACCAGATTTTGAATTATATTAGAAATCAGTAATAAAACTTTGATTTTGTTTAAGAAATAGAAAAATAGATCAGCAAAACAGAACAGATGTACAACAAACACTAGTAAAAGGTTAAAAATAAAACCTTTTACTTGGCAAAAGTAAGATTCAAGTTTTTAGAATAAAAATTCACTATTTGTTTAAAAATTTTGTTGGGAACACTGGAAAGTAATATGGAAGAAACTAGATATATACCAATATGTTGATATGATCAAAATGGATACATGATCTTTGAATAAAGGTAGATATCATAAGCAAATTAGGAGAACATGAAACATATTACCTTTTATATTTATAGATAAGAGAAATTATAAATAAACAAGTTAGAAAGCATTGTGAGATGGGAAATGGAAAAATTTTGAATATATTAAACTAAAAAAGTTTTAAACAAATAAAACTAACATAACCAAGACTAGAAGGAAAGTAGTAAGTTGAGGGGGGGGTAAATTCATAGACAGTTTTTCAGAGGTCTCATATCTAAAATATATAGAACTTTGTTAAATATATAAGAATATGAACTATTCTCTAATTGATAAAGGGTCAAAAGATACAAATAAGTACTTTTTGTATAAAGCAATCAAAATTATATATTACTATATGAAAAATGCTCACTGTTTTTGTAGTGGCAAAGAACTGAAAATTGAAAGGATTCCCATTAATTGAGGAATGGCTGAAAAAATTATGGTACATGTTGGTAATGGAATGCTATTGTGCTATATGAAATGATAAGCAAGATGATTTCAGAAAAAGCTGGAAAGATCTGCAGGAAATGATGCAGTGTGAAATAAGTAGAACTGGGAGAACATTGTATACAATAACAGCAATATTGGACGGTGATTATCTGTGAAAACTTGGCTACTCTCAGCAATGCAATGATCTGGGACAATCCTGAAAGACTTATGACAGGGAATGCTATCCCACCTCTAGAAAAAGAACTGTTGGAGATATCTTTCACATCAGTGTATTTTTGGCTTTATTTTGGGATTTTAGCTATGTATGAATTTTCTCTTACAACAATGACCAATATGGAAGTGTGATTTAATGAAAATAAAAATAATTTTAAAAAAGGAATGACAGGAAAAAATGTTAATGTCCTATATAATTATTGATTAGAGAAATGCAAACCAACACAACTCAGTTACCATTTCACAAAAAAATCTGATTGGCTAAAATGATAAATGTTGGAGGGAATATGGAAAAATGGGGACACTAATACCTTCTTCGTGGAATCTTGAACTGATCCAACCATTTTCGAGAGCACTCTGGAATTATGCTCAAAGAGTTATAAAACTGTGTATACCTTTTGACTCAGCAATAATACAATTGGTGATCGGGATTCCAGCAATATCAATAAGGTTATTGGAAAAAAAGAAAAGGATCTATATATTCTAAAATTTTGATATTTGTAACAATTTTCTTGGTGGTGGCAAAAAATTAGAAATTGAAGGGATGTTCAAAAACTTGAGAATTGTTAAACAAGTAGTGACATATGATTGTGCTGTAAGAAATAACAAACATGTTAATTTTGGAAAAACAAAGACATACATGAAATCATGAAGAGTAAAATGACCAGACACAAGAGAATATTATATACAACAGAAATATTTTTGGAAGGACTTGTTTGTGTCCACCTTCAGTGAAATAAGTAAGACATAGTTTTATATATATGTTTGTCTTTTTGTTAAATAGTGGAGATGAGAGAGGGACTTAACTGGGCATTCTGTTATAACAAATAATTTTTTTAAAAAAGAAGAAATGAGTTTTCATCCAGCCTTAAACTCTATCTTTGTGACTAGAGGCAAGTCTCTTAAACTCAGTTTCTTCAGTGGCAAAATGGAGATAATAGTACCTACTTTGCAAGATTGTCGTATCAAGTGCTCATTTCCTTTCCTCTGTTAAAATTAGAAATGGAAGTGAAAAGAATAATGATAAATGTTTTAAGAAGTTCTTCCAATAATTAAACATCAATTTATGTTTTCACTATATTTATACCATTTTTCTTCATAGATGATAGGGAATGAAACTTTTTTTTAACTCTTACCTTCTGTCTAAGAATCAATACTAATTATCAGTTCTAAGGCAGTGGGTGTTGAGTGACTTGCCCAAGATCACACAGCTAAAAGTGTCTGAAGTCATATTTGAACCAAGGATCTACTGTCTTCACATCTAGCTCTCTGTCCACTGAGCCACCTAGATGCCCCATAGGGAATGAAATCTTCAAAATACAAAGCTAAGAAGGAAAATGCACATAAATAAGTTACACAGCTACATGGTTTAGATTTTATTTACAAAGGAATTTTAGCAGATTTCTTCAAGTAATTGAACATAGAAAGAAAAACAGGATATGAATAACAATCTTTCCTGGGGAACCTTTTCTTCTCCTTCAAGATACATCTTACAATATAGTAAGTGCTGTTTTAGATAGTTGAAAAATGAATCTTCAAGACAATGTCGTCATTTAATGTTAATAAAAGCATGTAAAATTTAAAAAAAAGACTAGATGATTTTTATTACCTTGTCTTATCTATTATTGCCCTCTTCTATCATCTCTTTGGAAATGAAGAAGGATCAGGACTAATCAATGTTTGATATTTTTGTCCATTTTGTGAATTTCTGTGGCTAATCTGATGCTGGACTTCTCCCTACTTAGTTTGGACAGCCCATGAACAGATACAAGATAACAATGGCTCCCTTCTCAGAGCATTTTTCAGTTTGGTCGTCAGTGTTTGCATTATGTCTGTATAACCTTCAAGGGCCTCAGGATACCTCCATATACAATGAGATGCTGGAATAAGACATTTCTGGCATTCTTCCTTACTGCACCAAGGCAAATAAGCTAATTAAGTTAGAGTAACAATCCTGAGCTATACTTTCTTCCCAGTCAAAATTTTATAGCTCTTGTGCCCATAATGATAATTCTTTTCCTACTCTAAGCCACAAATGACACATATATCTCTGATACTGCACTCTCAGGCCTTTCCTTTCTGTTCTCAAAGATGGACATAACTAATGCATTTGATTTGTAAATTTAGAAATCCATGTGTTAAAATTTTTAAATCCAAGCAAACATTATCAGTTTAATTATTTGCAGTAATCAGGACGGGAAAAAAGAGGACCCAGAAGTCTATGGTTAAATAAATTTGACATAAAATCTCCCATCTAATTGTAATAATTAAAGGATGTTATCGACATATATGTAAAACCCAGTGGAATTGCATGTCACCTACAGGAGAGCATGGGAGAAAGGGAAGGAAAGAACATGAATCATGTAACCATGGAAAAATTTTTCTTGATTAATCAATAAAAAAAAATGTAAAAAGAATGCTATTGATAGTAGTTCATTAGTAAATAAATGTTTTAACACCTACTATATGCTAGGTACTGTGCTAAAGCACTGAAAATACAGAGGAAGGAAAAAGAGAATCATTCCTCTCAAAGAGCTCACAGGCTAGTAGGGTAGACAACCCGCAAACAACTGCATACAAATAAGCTCTATGAAGGATAAATTGGAGAAAAGCAATAGAAGGACGGCACTAGCAAGAAAGGGGAGAAGGGAAGGCTTGTTGTAGAAGTTGAGATTTTAGCCGGTACTTGAAAAAGTCAGAGAAGGCAAGAGTTGGAGATGAAGAGGGAGAAAATTCAAGACATAGGCATCATCCAGTGAAAATATCCAGAGCTATAGAATGGGGCATCTTATGTGGGGAGCAACAAACAGGACAATGAAACTGGCTCACAGAGTACGTGGTAGTTTGTAAAGTATAAGAAAACTGGGAAGGTGGGAGGGAGATTATGAAAGGCTATGAATCAGCTTTTCCAAACAGATATTTCTTCAAATATAGAGCAAGAACATAAGTAGAGACATTCCTTCTCAAACACTTTGAGGAAACACTCTCCTAATAGCATTTCAGTCTCTAGGGAGAATGGGCTCAGTCTTAACACAATTTAAATAGCAATGATCCCAACAAGTTCATAATCATATGCAACATCACTGATGAAAAAAGTCTTTGTCTCAGATACTGCTAAACTGGGTCCCAAAAGTCATGCCTTGGGATCTCAAAGAATATAGTAATGTATAGAATATTTGTAGAGAATACTCAACTCCCCAACCACTAGGTGGCTTATTGTCCTGATCTTTCAAATTCACTAGGTTGTAAACTTCATCTAAAATGAAAGAAATGTCACACAAAGAACTGAGGCCCATATTCTTGGGTCATATGTCAGATTTGGGTGGGAATGGCAGTCTCCTCATAGTATTATCTCCTTTTTTTAATGGAACCCCAACATATAAAAGGAAGCTTCCTGAAAGAAAAGAATGAAGTTCTTTGGAATGTCCCCCAATTCCAGTACATAGTCCATCTAAAAGGCCCTTCTCCATTATATGGTTAACAGAACAGTTACAGGATGCCTAAACCTGCTCCAGAGTCCACTTGGAGATTAAAATAGCTAAAAATTCTCCTCATGTTCATAAAGGATGACCTGTTAGAATGATCAGCAATTCACATAAAAAAAATTTCAAGGGATGACTTGAGTAAAGTATAGCAAGAATGTAGAACATATGAAAGGGAAGAGTATGAAATAAGAGGTAATGCTGGAAAAATCTAGGAATTAAGGAATTCAAAATCTAGCAATCAAGGCAAGATTGTCTAATAAAAGTGATAGTTTTTATTTATAGACTCTGGTAGAATGGAGCAGAAAGGGAGAAGTATAAAGGGTAGAATCAAAGGTCTTCAACCAGTGGAATAATATATTCACAGTTGTTCTTTTTAAATTAATTTATTTATTTGTTACATTAAATACCAAGTATGTACCACCCACTCTCCCCTCCACCCATCAGAGAAGGGATCACTGGACAAAAGGATATATGTATGTATAAAACTGTTTTGCTTATTTCTATTCATCAGTTCTTTTTCTGGAGATGGATATACACAAATAATTCCTCAAACAATATTTGTGTTGATGTGTATAATGTTCTCTTGGTTCTATTCATAATTTCTGTAGACCTTTCCAGGTTTATTTAATTAACCTGCTCATCATTTCTTACTATGCAGTAATATTCCATTACAATCATATGCCAGAATTTGTTTAGCCATTTCCCAGTTGATGAACATCCCTTCAATTTCCAGCCAACCACAGAGATGTGTGATAAATATTTTAGAACATATATGTTCTTTTCCTTTTTTCCCTTATCATCTTAGGAAACGAACCCAAAGGTGGTATTTCTGGGTCAAAAAGTATACATAGTTTTATAACTCTTCAAGTATTATTCCAGATTGCTCTACGAAATGATTGGTTCCACCAGCAGAATATTAGTGCCCCCAATTTTTCTACATCACCTCCAACATTCCTAATTTTCCTTTTTACCATTTTTCCTAATCTGATAGATATGAGATGACTTCTCAGAATGGTTTCGATTTGTGTTCCTCTGACCAAAAATGATTTAGAGCATTTTTTTCATATGTATAGCTTTGAAAATAGAGTCATGGTTCCTGAAGGCAGTACTTTACAGTGGCAAAAAGACCTGGATTTGGAGATAGAGGACATGGGCTTGAATTCCAACTTTGCCACTTACTATTTATGTAACCTTGAATAAATCACTAGGCCTCTAGGGCCATCACAAAGTGAGGAAGAATAAGTTAACTGACTGCCCTTCCAGATTTAAATATACAGTATCATCATTCAGCAAAAAGGGTAAGGAGTGAATATATATTAAAAATGTGGAGATGGAAATTACAACTAATAGAATGTGTAGGATAAAGAAGAAGAAAGAATAAAAGCTTGCTCCAAAATATTGAGGGCAAATATGAGGAACTCATTCTGTGACTGGGGATATGGAAATCTTTTTTGCCTCAGTTTCCTCATCTGTGAAATGAATGGGATGAACTAAATAGCATCTGTTAGTTTAATTCTTTTTTCTACTATTTAATTTCCTTTGCCTCTAATTCCATCATATTGATTTTCCAAAGTTATAAGTAACACACAGCTTTCTTTGTATCCAACTTTTTGCCATTCCTTATGAAAAATAATGTGTTTTCTGCCATGTATTTAGGTGGTGTGTGCACTTCAGCTAATCACCTGCAGCTGAAAGGGCCTTCTCAGAGCCCTTCATCATGTACTTTCTCTCAGGAAGTCTTTTATTTTAATTACAAAGTTGCTTAATGTTTTATCAAAGACTGTCAGATGGAGATGAGGTGCTTTGTGGCATGCAATTCACTGAGTCAGAATCATAGACCTGGGAAGCCCATAAAAGCCATGTAATCCAAATCTGATTTTCCAAATGAAGAAACTAAGGTCCCAGTAGGTTGACTTATCATCACTGCCTCCACAAACTGCAATTGCTTTGGTGAAACAGTCCCTGCAGATCAGTTCATCTCACCCACACTCACTGATCCAGTGCAGTCTATGGACATGCCCATTTGTACTGCTTATTGCTCCTCCCTTCCAATTGACTCATAAAGCAAAACTTCTCACAATTGTGATCCCATTCTTCTGGAGATATACCTAAAAATGCTAGGAATCTCTACCCAGAAAATATCCTTAAACTACCTAGGGATCCATATCCCCAAACTATGTCTGTTCATTCCCACTCCCTCCCTACCTTTCCAAACTTCTTACATTTTGCTTCCATCCACAAACTATATAATCCAACAATAGCTCTCTTTTTTGCTGTCCTCAAGTACTCCACCTCCTGCTCCTTTAAATTTGAAATAGCTATCACCCAAGCCTGGAATACTTTAACTTTTCAGTCCTGCTTCCTGACTTTCATGGCTTCCTTTTAATTTTCAGCTCAAATTTCACCTTTTGCAAAAAACTCAATCCTTTACATTGCTAAAGCCTTTCTTCCAAGGTTATCTCCCATTTACCTCCACATATGTGCATATGAGTATATGTGCATAATATATATCTATATCCATATAGTTCTATATATAACCATATACATTGATATCGATGTGTGTATGTATGCAAAGATATATAGATAGATATAGATATAGATATAGATATAGATATAGATATATATCTTTACTTGGGATCAGGTAGGTGGCATAGTGGATAGTGTTAGGCTTGGAGTCAGGAAGATTCATCTCCCTAAATTCAAATCTAGCCTCAGACATTTACTAGCAGCATGACTCCAGGCAAGTCAATTAAAATTGTTTGCCTCAGTTTCTTTATTTGCAAAATGAACTGGAAAAGGAAATGGCAAACCACTCCCAGAACTCTGCCAAAAAAAATCAACTGAGGTCACAACAGAAACAACTGAATAACAAATATATACATATAAATATATATGCTGTATGATATACTAAAAATATCATATATATAATGTACATGGTTGCTTGGTTGCTTGCATGTTTTCTCCAACATTAGAATGTAAGCTCTTTTAGGGCTGAGACTATATTTGTCTTTATTTTATACCTTACACTTATCATGGTATCTGGTACCTAGTTAGGGTTTTAACACATACTTGTTAATTATTGACTAAGAGAATACATGAACCATCATTCCCTTAGCATCCACACTCATATCACTATCTAATTACACTCTCATCCTAGACTCACTCTACTATTATTCACTGTCTGTGCAGCATGACTTCACTAAACAAAATTCCTTTCTCCATCCTCTCTATACTCAAGGGCCAGCTTCAATGAGGTCAGCTCCCCAGATTGCCAGAATGAGGACACCCGGTTACTTAGAGAGAGATGGGTAGAAGAAATGATGGGAAGACAGCTTCAATAATTCTTCACTGGGATACATTCATAACTACTTAATTTTCAATATCTATTATAAAACATTCTTCACTCTTGTTTTATGCATATCACTCTTTACAAATTTAATTTGAGAGTAATTTTTGTATTTCCCTTTAACATACAACTATGTTCTTGCCAAAGGTGTTTGCTGCCACCATGACAGAGATCTAGTGTGGATACCAACTTGATAGAAATAGTGAAGTCCTCCAGATATTCCTGTCTATATACAACATCATACTGAAGATATTTAGGCCCTGTGACATTAGTTTCCAAAATGAGATCCATAATCAGTCAAAAGAATTGGGATTAAATGTCCATCAACATAACAGAATAAAGTATATAAACAATATCTGTTGCCCAAACTATGTCATTCATTCAAATGGGTAAACTATAGGGTTCCCCTATCATTCTATTCTTCTTGGATAAACAATACAAATGGGCAATGAACTGAATATTAAACTGAGAAGGATGAAGTTATCAGGTCAAAAATACCTTTGGAGAATTGTCCAGTTCTCTTAATGACACCAGGTTTCTCCTTGAAATTGTATCTCAGCTTTTTAAAAGATTGGTATTCTTGTGATGATAATGTAACACTATAAATAACAGAATATAACAAATAGTAAAAGAGGTGATTCAGAAACTTAACTCTTAAACAATGAACTCAAATAATTCAACAAAGAATGCCTATGTAATTGTAATTCCAATTTTGGTTATTAGTTTTATTAGGACAAAAGCTTTTAATTTTATATGATCAAAATTACCAATTTTACTTGCCATAATCATCTCTATTTCTTCATTGGTCATAGACTCTTTATCCATAGATTTGATAATAACATTTTCTCATGCTCTAATTTACTAATATATCTTTTATATCTAAGTCATGTATTCATTTTTATCTTGCCTTGGTATGTGGTGTGAGATGTTGGTCTTTGACTGGGGTTCCATGGTATTTGAATGGTTTCTTTCTATCTGCTTGAAATAGTTTCTCTTTAAACTGGGATTGCACCTCTCCCTAGGTCCACCATCTTGGAAGCACTGAAAATTTCCAAAGCCCCAGAAATAACTCTGAAAACAGGAATGCAAGAAAACCTAAAGTTTGGGACAGTGTCCTCTTCACTAAAGCTCTGAACTCAGTGATCCAAAGAAATCATCAAGGACTCTTGACAAAAAACTCCATCTACCTGCAGGGAAAGAACCAGTGGAATCTGAATGTAGGCTGAGACATACATTTTTAGTTTGTTTTTCCAAGTTAACTTTTATAAAATGACTTTTATGTAGAAATGTTTTTTTCTATGTTTTTAACTATTACACATGCAAATTCTTTACTAGATTGCTTGCTGTCACAGAAATGGGAAGAGCAGGGAGGGAGGGAAGATAAGAATTTGGCTCAAACTTTTAAAATGAAGGATAAACTATTTTTCATGGAATTGAGGGAAAAATAAAATAATATTATTTTTAAATATTGAATGGAATAAAATGGTAATGATCAAATGTGGCTTTAAAGATTAGATATTAGGAGCTACCTTTCTCCCTCCTTGGCAGAAGTGGGGGACCATGGATACAGAACTCTACAGAAAATGTAAGATATTTTTATGTGGTCCATTTAGCTGAATTATTTTGTTCTTTCTTCTAAAGAATAGTTCCATGGGCAAAGATACATTGGAAAGTACAAGTGACGTAAAACCTAAAATAATCGATGAAAATTTATTTTAAATATAGTTGAAGGAGTTCTGAGTCTGGAGTCAGAGGACTACATTTCAAATGCTGTCTCTAACACTTAATTATGTGCGAGTCACCTTGATAAAATCACTACCTCCCTAGGTCTCAATTTCCTCATCTGTTAAATGAAGGGGTTGGAGTAAATGGTCTCTGAGGTCTCTTCTATCTCCAGGTCCATGGCATATACATGTATAAATAAAAAAAAAATAAAAAAGGATGGCTTTCTGGGATTAGGAGTGGAAAGGAATATATTTGCAGCTCAGCGCATTATATTTGAAAAGTCTGTTTTGAGGGGAGGATAAGTGAGGTGTGCAGTCTCTGATATATATTGGGAATATACTGTCTTAACTAAACAATTCCTTACTGAACTAAGTGTTGAAAGAAATCATTTTTTCTTATTTATATTAATCACCATAATGAAGCTAATAAAGTCATCCTTATGAAGCTGGATTAGTCCACTGGTGCTGGCTTTTACTGTAGACTCATAAGAGATTTTTGCAGCATTATGCATTTCATTGCAAGACTGCCCTCTGAGGACATTTGCCCTCTCTATAAGTGAGTCTTTCAAATACCTGGTTCTCAATGATGTGTGCCAAATGCAGACAAGAAGCCAAATACTTTCCCAGTACATCCATGCCAGCTGCTGCCCTTCTTCCCTGGGCACCCTGCCTTAGTTCCCCTGAGGGAACTTTATGAGCTGTTCGTAGGAGGCTTGAACCAGTTCAGGCAGCGTAGGTGAGACTGACTTTTGTGCTGGCTCCTTCACCAGCAGGTCCTGACTTCCCTACAAATGCTGGTCCTAATATCCTTGGTGTCAGGGGGAGAAATTTAGCAAGAAACTTGGCCCCTGATCTCCTAAAATAGAAGAACATTTCTCTCTTCTCTGTCAGGCAAATGGGAAGCTATTCATTCTGAAACCCCTTGAACACAAACCTCAGGAAACATCAGGCTTTCACACCAGGATATAAACAAGCTATCATGGTAGCATCTCATTATTGTATTAGGTGCGAATTATCTGAATGCTTAAGGCTGACACTTTCCGTGCTCAATACAGTTACCTGGTTATGCCAGATGTGGCAGACACTTAGATTGCAATACTGCAGAGAGCTTTTTGGGACTACTCAGAGATCTGTGGCTAGCTAATGCTAGCAAGCCTGCTTCAATCTCTTGGGCATTTTCATAGACTGCTTACCATTAGAACAGGTAAAATGAGCACAGAGCTTTGAAGGCCAAGTTGAGCATCATCCTTGAGCATCATCCACACTTCCATACCAGGGTCCTTTTCTACTTTCATCCAATAGGGTTCGGTGCTTTTATGTTATATTCAATCTCCTTTGGCCCTCCCTCTCTAACTCTTCACCATGCTTTACCCTGTCCAGATAGTAGTACTGTGCCCTGGATATGTTGTTCTCTAAGGGTCTTCGTTCCTAGAATTGAAAGCCAAGGAAATTTTAGTTTGCCTAGTCCAACCTCTTTGTCTTTTTCAGCCCTAGAGAAATTAAACAACTTTTCCGATGCAACACAACTAGCAGTAAAGCCAAAATTTGAACAAAGATCTTCCAACTCGAAATTTAATTTACTTTTTATATATTTACATTGCAAATTTCTCCTCTCAGTCAAAACATGACATTAAGGAAAAATAAAAAACAAACTCATAAACTAGTTAGAAAGAATGATAAAGCTTAATATGTCACCTCTCACCAGAGTTATTTTCATTTTGACAGAAGGTAATGCTTAACACAAAAGAATAAATTTCAGTTCATAAAATTCCAAGTTGTAATGGGAGACATTTTTGACTGAGAGAGGATATTCTCACAACTCATTAAATCTGATCATGTAGGTTAACGTCTAGTCAGTTTACATGTCAGTTGTCATGCAAATATGTACATTCCCCCGTAACATACACATGCATATATACTCTCATACTCACCCATTACTGCTAAAGTATTATGTTTGTGTGGTTAAACTGGCAATATGATGGATTGTGGGAATCATGCGTTTATATTTAACTCAGCCTAACTCTTGGTTAACTACGAAGAAAAGCATGAAGAAAAATCTAATGAATGCCAATTTGAAAATACAAAAATTTTAACATAGCCACATGAGATGATGTCTGATGCCCTTATCTAGGATTTAACCTTTAGAGTTGGCATTTACCATCTGTTAAACTTCCACACACCATCCCTAGCTGCCCATAATCAGCCAATTGATGATATTTCTGTTATTTTTTTTCTCATACTCTTTATTGCTAAGAGACCCTTGTGAGCAAAATCCATAGACTGAAAGAAGAACAAACACACTAAGTCAGCTAAAGTGGATTGTTCAGGAAGGGAAGACTTCACTTAGTATGCATAGATTCAAATGCTTCCAATGGCTTACTGATATGTAAGAGTGCCTCAATCTCAGGACACTTGTCTAGAAGAAGAGCTACAAGAGAGAGTAGGTTTCAAGCCCTTTATCATAGATCTTCATCTTTTTTCTCAAAAAACCTAAGCACATGTGTTATAGTCTAGGCTCTAGTTTATGCTAGAGTTTAAAAGATACATTTTTTTTTCCTTTTGCCAACCCACAAATTAATTTACTTGTCCCTAAGTGTGAGGACTAGAAAGGCTGTGAGTTTGACTTGTGATTTTCAATGAAATTCTTAAGCATTCAAACTTCTTTGGGCTTACTTCAACATTTATGGGCTCTAGGTCTGGATTCATTAGTGATCACTGAAGAAGAAGAAAAACTGAACAGCAGTTTAATCTGAGAGCCTTTTAGGTATGACATGCAAATTATTATTATCTCCATTTTACAGATCGGGAAACAGTTACCTAGAGGTGGAATGATTAGTCCACAATCATGCTAATTAATCTATCAACAAACACTAAGTACAATGTGTCAAGCATGGGCTAGACACTAAAGATAAAACAGAGAAAAAAGCAAGGCAACACCTTTCCTCTTCAGTCAACATTCTATGTGGGGGAGAGGGTGTTTGAAAAGAAGTAGATATGAGATGGGGAAGAGGAAGGGAGGAGGGTATTTATAATAGTATACCATGTAGTATATATTACATATATTAAATACACATATATTACAAAGTAATGGGTGGAGCACTATAAAAGGAAGGAAAAGGGGAAAAAAGCATTTGGAAAGAGATGGCCCTAGTGATGGAGGTAAGGAAAAAAACATCCCAGACATGGAGAAGAGTATGTACAGAAAAAATACTTTTGTATAGTCATTTTCAATTGTGATCCCATTTAGGGTTTTCTTCAAAGAGTCTAGAGTGGTTTGCCATCTCCATTTCCTTCATTTGATAGATGAGGAAAATGAGGCAAATGGGGTTAAGTTACCTGCTCAAGGTCACACAGCTATTATCTGAGGCCAGTTTTGAACTCAGGAAGATAAGTTTTCCTGACTCTAGAACCAGCATTCTATCCACTACACCATCTAGTTGCCACAATATCACCTATAGAATACAGCATGCAAGTCAATATGGTTGGAATATAAAATGCAAGAAGTTTAGTAATGCATGAAGAACAGGGGCACACTGTAATCAGCAGTAGATAAGGTTTGGCAAATGAATGAATATGTTAGGGTTTGGGAGAATGAAGACTAAGGGATGACTCAGGCTGTAAACCTGAAAGATTAATGGTCTCCTAAATTGAAACAATGAAATAAAGAAGGTTGGACTTTTTTAATTGTATAGACCCCTGTCAGAGTTTTTTTTCCCAATTTGTTGTTTCCCTTCTGATTTTGGCTACATTGTCTTTGTTTGTATAAAACAAACATTTTATATAATCAAAATCATTTATTTTACATTTCGTAATTTTCTCTAACTCTTGCTTGGTTTTAAAATCTTTCATTTTGCAGAGATCTGACAGATACACTATTCTGTGTTCACTTAACTTACTTATAGTTTCCCTCTTTATATTCAAGTCATTCACACATTCTGAATTTATCTCGGTGTAGGATGTGAGATGTTGATCTAAACCTAATCTTTCTGATATTGTTTTCCAATTTCCCAGCAGTTTTTGTCAAATAGTGGATTTTTGTCCCAAAAGTTGGGCTTTTTAGGTTTATCATAGATTGTCTTGTTGACATCACTTACCTCAAGTCTATTCCACTGATCGTACCTTCTGTCTCTTAGCCAGTACCATATTGTTTTGATGACTGCTGCTTTATATTATAGTTTACTATCTGGTACTGCTTGACCACCTTCCTTCATGTTTTTTTTATTATTTCCCTTGATATTCTTGGTCTTTTGTTCTTCCAAATGAACTCTGTAAAAGTTTTTTTCTAATTCTGAAAAAAAATGTTTCTTGTTAGTTTGATAGGTATGGCACTAATTAAATCAATTAATTTGAGTAGAATGGTCATTTTTATTATGTTAGCTCATCCTACCCATGAGCACTCAATGTTTTATCAATTGTTTAGATCTAGTTTTAATTGTTTGTGGAAAGTTTTGTAGTTGTTTTCGTATAATTCCCGTATTTGTTTTGGTAGCTAGATTCTAAGTATTTTATATTGTCTAGGGTGATTTTAAATGGTGTTTCTCTTTCTAACTCTTGCTGCTGCAATGTGTTGGAAATATATAGAAATGCTGATGATTTAGGTGCATTTATTTTGTATCCTGCAACTTTGCTAAAGTTGTTGATTATTTCTATTAGCTTTTTAGTTGATTCTCTAGGATTTTTTAAGTAGACCATCATATCATCTGCAAAGAGTGATAGCTTAGTCTCCTCATTGCCTATTTTAATACCTTCAATTTCTTTTTCTTCTCTAATTGCTACTGCTAGTGTTTCTAGTACCATGTTAAA
Source organism: Gracilinanus agilis (assembly GCF_016433145.1). NCBI lineage: Eukaryota > Metazoa > Chordata > Mammalia > Didelphimorphia > Didelphidae > Gracilinanus > Gracilinanus agilis. The sequence goes on along the minus strand of NC_058132.1, from coordinate 117,607,102 downwards.
TAATAGAGATGATAATAGGCATCCTTGTTTCATGCCTGATCTTATTGGGAAGGCTTTTAATTTATCCCCATTTCATAAGATGCTTGTAGATGGTATTAGATATATACTGTTTATTATTTTTAGGAAAGATCCTTCTGTTCCTATACTTCCTAGTGTTTTCAATAGGAATGGGTGTTGTATTTTGTCAAAGGCTTTTTCAGCATCTATTGAGATAATTACGTGATTTTTGTTTGTTAGCTTGTTGATATGGTCAATTATGCGGATGGTTTTCCTAATGTTGAACCATCTTTGCATTCCTGTTATAAATCCCACCTAATCATGATGGATAACCCTCATGATCATTTGCTGGAGTCTTTTTCCTAGTATTCTATTTAAGATTTTTACATCTACGTTCATTAAGGAGATTGGTCTGCAGTTTTCTTTCTCTGCTTTTGGTCTGCCTGGCTTTGGAATCAGCACCATTTTAGTATCCTAAAAGAAATTTGGTAGGACTCCTTCTTTGCTTATCATATCAAATAATTTGTATAGTATTGGGATTAGTTGCTCTTTGAATGTTTGATAGAATTCACTTGTGAATGCATCAGGCCCTGGAGATTTTTTCTTAGGGAGTTCTTTTTTTTAACACCCTAATATCTTTACATGTATCCTTCCATATTAATTTTATTTGTTACAGGGCTAGGCGATGGGGGTTAAGTGATTTGCCCAGGGTTACACAGCTAGGAAGAGTCTGAGGCTAGATTTGAACCTAGGACCTCCTGCTTCTAGGCCTGGCTCACAATCAACTGAGACATCCAGCTGCCCCCTTAGTGAGTTCTTTGAATGGTTTGTTCAATTTCTTTTTCTGATACTGGATTATTTAAGTACTCTATTTCTTCTGCTGTTAATCAAGGCAACTTATATTTTTGTAAATATTCATACATATAAGCTAGATTGCTATATTTATTGCCATAAATTTGGCAAAATAGTTTTTTTTAAACCCTTAACTTCTGTGTATTGACTTATAGGTGGAAGAGTGGTAAGGGTAGGCAATGGGGGGTCAAGTGACTTGCCCAGGGTCACACAGCTGGGAAGTGTCTGAGGCCGGATTTGAACCTAGGACCTCCCATTCTAGGCCTGGCTCGGCAAAATAGTTTTTAATGATTGCCTTAATTTCCTCTTTTTTAGAGGTGAGGTCTCCCTTTTCATCTTTAATACTGTTAATTTTGTTTTCTTCTTTCCTTTTTTTATTAGATTGACCAGTACTTTGTCTATTTTATCTGTTTTTTCAAAATACCAGCTTCTAGTCTTATTTATTAATTCAATAGTTCTTTTACTTTTGATTTTATCAATTTTTCCTTTGATTTTTAGTATTTCTAATTTAGTTTTCATCTAAGGATTTTTAATGTTAGCTTTCTAGTTTTTAAGTTGCATGCCCAATTCATTAACCTCTGCCCTCCTTAATTTGTTAATATATGCACTCAATGATATAAAGTTTCCCCTTAGAACTGCTTTGGCTGCATCCCATAGGTTTTGATAAGAAGTCTTATCATTGTCATTGTCTTCAATGAAATTATTAATTGTTTCTATGATTTGTTCTTTAACTAACTTATTTTGGAAAATCATTTTATTTAATTTTCAATTAGTTTTTTGTTTGCCTCTCCATGTATCCTTGCTAATAATTAGTTGTGTGTTGGATATTTAAAATTGAGAAGTGGGGAGACAGGAGAGGAAACAAGCATTTATTAAAAACCTACTATGTACCAGACACTGTGCTAGGAACTTTACGAATATTATCTCATTCTATCTGCACAACAACCCTGAGAGCTAAGGAAAATAAAGTCAATGGAGGTTGTAACTTACCTAGAGTAGTACAGCCAGGAAGTGCCTCAAATAATAATAAATAATAAATATTGGAGGGGTTGTGACAAATCTGGGGCACTAATGCATTGTTGGTGTAGTTGTGAATTGATCCAACCAGTCTGGAAGGCAATTTGAAACTATGCCCAAAGGGCCTTAAAAGAATGCATACCCTCTGATCCAGTAATACCACTACTAGATTTGTACCCTATAGAGATAACAATGAAAATGTTTATACAAAAATATCCATAGTCATACTCTTTGTTTTGGCAAAAAATTGGAAAAATTAGGGGGTATTTGTTGATTGGGGAATGGCTGAACAAATTGTGGTATATGATAGTGAGGAATACTACTGTGCTGTAAGGAATGAAGAACTGGAGGATTTCTTTTTTTTAAACCCTTAATTTCTGTGTATTGGCTCCTTGGTGGAAGAGTGGTAAGGATGGGCAATGGGGGGTCAAGTGACTTGCCCAGGGTCACACAGCTGGGAAGTGTCTGAGGCCGGATTTGAACCTAGGACCTCCCATCTCTAGGCCTGGCTCCCAATTCACTGAGCTACCCAGCTGCCCCCTGGAGGATTTTTATATGAACTAAAAGAACCTCTAGGAACTGATGCAGAGTGAAATGAGAAAAACCAAGAGAACATTATACACAGAAAGTGAAATATTGTGGAACAATGTAATATACTTTACTAATACAAGATAATTCCAAGGAATTTATGAGAAAGAATGCTATCTGCATCAAGAGAAAGAACTGTGAAAGAACAGAAGAACAACAAGTAACTTAATTGTTTATATGGATATATGATTTGGGGTTTTGATTTTAAAAGAACTCCATTGCAAAAAAATGAATAATATGGAAATGGGTATAAGTAATAACATTTGTACAACCCAGTGGAAGTGCTTATTGGATCTGGGAGGAGGAGTAAATAGAGGAAGGGAAAGAAAATGAAATATATTAACATGGAAAATATTTTTAAATAAAAAAATTTAAACAATAAAAAGTTTTTTAGATGGCTGGTATACATTTACTGTGCAATGGTCATTTCTAAGAAGAGTGGCCTGAAAGGACTAACAGTTTGCCTCCATAAACAGACAAAAAAATGTATGAATATCTGCACTACAGTACAAAGATTTTTAGAGAGAATGACATGTAAACATCCTCCATACTCATGTCTTTCATTGGTATTCAAGGGACCATGTTATTAAGTCTGTTTACATCAGGGCTCTGAAAGGGATTGGCATACTCTACAAAGATGTGGATATTATGATAAAGAGAAGCTTTTAGCCATTCTCTCCATTTGTTCTACCCTTTAAGTGGTTTTGATCTCAAACCAGAAAGATAATTGTCAAAGTTGAGTACCTAATCTTACTGGGCTAAAAATGTATCTAGAAACATGGCTTGATTCTGGAGAGCACTTGATTTGATCATTGAAGCAATTTTATTTTGTCACTTTCTGCAACCTTGAGAAGACTTCCTCTCTTCGATTGCAAGGTAAATTCTCTGTTAAATTTCCAGAAGCAAAGAATGATTAGAAAATTAGTCTTGTTCAATACAATCTTGACTGTCAGAATTAACACAATTACTCCAAGTAAAAAAGCTAAATGGAAATATAGATAACAAAGACCAAATACCATTCTCTAATTTCTTTACTCTTTGCTATGTACCTTATATGCATTATTTCATATTTGATCATCAGAACAACTGTATCATAACCAATTTACAGGTGAGAAAATCTGATGTTTTCAAAGATCAGGTAGCTCAACTTGAGTACAGATAGTCTGATTCAGGTTCCAATGTACTTTCCTCTTCACCTCCATCAGCTACTTCCTATAAACACCTACTAAATAGGTAGGTGTTTTTGCCTCTCTTTCAGTAGCACAGTGCTGAATAAATAGTAGATGTTCAATAAATCCTTGCTACCTGACTGACTTTTTAAATAAAAATGATGTATTTTAACAACAAATTTTGCTTGAGCGTCTTTGAAGAAATTAGGCAATCAAGTTAAGATGTCATTTAAAATTAGATTTTTCAATATCTTTTAAGGGTCTAGGAATTCTTAGCCATTAGAAATGGCACTCACTTTCTGAATTCACTGAAACGCTGAAATGATATAGCTTAATGAGAAAAGATCGTGGAAATAATTCTAATTCTGCCCCTATCATTAGAGCCACAACTAGAAATTTTGATGCCTAAGAAAAATTCACTGAGGGAAAGATAATAGAGTGGAGAATCTGGCTCAGTCTGACACTGTCAAATCTTCCAAGATTCTAAATTTGCCACAATAGCACAGTGGAGTGTCAGGTGAGAGTTAATAGTGATGAGGGCGAGTGATTCCAAGGAAAAAGGAAGAGACAACAAAGATGACATCAAATAACATGGAGAAACATGAGGTGACATTACAACAGATTAAAAGACTGCCCTACAAACACCTGCCTACATGGTGGTGCATTGGGAAAAAGTCCCAGTAGTCCTACCTTAGCCTAGTTAAGAATCTGCCTGTTGTTACCTGGATATGTGCATTTAAGCCTTCCATTTAAAACTGACTTCCTCTGGGTAAAAATAAAGTTTCTTCCCCCAACCCTCCTCCCAACTCTACAAAATAAAAAAATGGTGACGTATTCAATGAATAAATATCTTCATCTTCCCATTGAACTGTGAACTATTTGAGAGCAGGTACTATTTTTTTTACCACTCTGTGTATTTTCGAAGCTTAGCATACTATTTGGTACATAACTGATGCTTAATAAATGTTCATTGACTATCTGAGTCCTTGGAAGTAAAAACATCATCTAAATGCTTCTCTCAGCTGTTTCTTACAAGGCAACATGCCTTCATAATTTAATTTTAAGGAAGCAAAGAATAAAGGAGGGGTTTTGGTTAGAAATGATAATGCTCTCATATGCTTGCTTTCTACCAATTGGAGCCCTGAACCATTAGATGAAAAAACAATTCACCTTTCAATCTACTCTATTCCTACTATTCTTTGCCATGTGTATGGTTTCTTTCCCAGACAATTCTCTAATCAGTCATCCCAGGTCCAAGGGAGCACTGACCCTTTAGATGTGTTCAGAATAGAGTCAATCCATTCAAACTCATCCTTTAAATAAGACAGTATGAAATGGAGTGACAGTGAAAAAAATAATGGTCATATTGTCATTTTGTCTTCTCTGTTTCAAGATAGCAGTATTTGATCTACCTTCTTTATTATTTTTAACATTTTATTATTCCACAATTACATGTAAAATGTTTCTGATGTTTTTTAAAGAATTCTGAGTCAAATTCTCTTCTTCCCTCCTTAGCTCTGAGATTGTAAGCAATCTGATGTCAATTTTACATGTCAATCATGTAAAACATTTTTCCATATCAATCCTTCTGTGTAAGGTAACAAAAAGAGGAAGGAAGGAAGGAAGAAAAAGTTTGCTTTAGTCTGGATTCAGACTCCATCAGTTCTATCTCTGAAAGCAGATGGCATTTTTTTTAATCATGAGTCCTCTGGGATTGTTTTGAGTCATTGAATCTGCTAATTCACAGTTATTCATCATACAGTCTGTTGTCACTGTTTACAATGTTCTCCTGGTCCTGCTTACTTCACTCTGTTTCAGTTCATGTCTTTCCAAGTTTTTCTGATGTCCTCCTCCTTGACATTTCTTATATCACAATAGTATTCCATTACATTCAATTACTATAACTTTATTCAGCCATTTCCTAATAAACCTAGAAACTGCTCATTTTTCCTACATCCCCTCCAAGTTTTGTCATTTCCCTTTTCTGTATACTAGTCAATCTGATAAGTGTGGAGAGGTACCTAAGAGTTATTTTTATTTGCATTTCTCGAATTAATAGTGATTTAGAGTATTTCTCTACATGATTATAGAGGCGTTTACTTACTTTGAGAACTTCTTGTTCATATCCTTTGACTATCAATTGTGGAATGAGTTGTATTATTATACATTCAACTAATTTCTCTAAGTATTTGAGAAATGAGGCCTTTATTAGAAGGCTAGTAAACTTTTCTTTTTTACTATTATAATTACTATGTATTACTCTGTTTTATTCACCCTGTCCCATTTATCCTCTTCTCTCTCTTTTCATTCTGTCCATACTCAAAAATATTGAACATCTGACTACCACATACCCTAATTTGCCCTCTTTTCTATCAGTCCTTCCCTTATTTTATTCCCTTTTCCTCTAACTTTCCTGTAGTATAAAGCAGATTTTTAAACCCAATTGATGATATATGTTCATCCTTCTTTGAGGCAATTGCAATGAGAGTAAAGTCTAGTGCTCCCTTCCACATCTTCCCCTCCACTATAAAAGTTCTTTCATGCCTCTTTTATGAGGTAATTTAGCCATTCTGTTCCTCCCTTATCCTTTTTTTACCCCTTAATTTTATCCCATCCCATCATCCCATCATCCCATCATCCCATCATCCCATTATATTCACCTCATACCTTTGCCCTCTGTCTATGTATACTACTTCTAACTGGCCTAATAATGATAAAATTCTTGGGAATTAAAATAATCATCTTCCCAAGGAGATACATAAATAGTTTAAACCATATTGAATACCTTTTGATTTCTCTTTCTTGTATACCTTTTTTATACTTCTTTTGATTCTTGTATTTAAGAGTCAAATTTTCCATTCACCTCAGGTCTTTTCATCAGGCATATTTGAAAGTCCTCCATTTCATTGAATATCCATTTTTCTCCAGAAGGATCATGCTCAGTTTTACTGGGTAATTGATTCTTGTTTGAAGTCCTAGCTCCTTTGCCCTGCAGAATATTATATTCCAGGCCCTCCAGTCCTTTAATGTGGAAGCTGTTAAATCTTATGTTATTTTGATTATGGCTCTGCAATATTTGAATTACTTCTTTTATTTTTGGCTACTTGCAATATGTTCAGTTTTACCCAGGAGTTCTGGGATCTGGCTATAATATTCCTGGAAGCTATCCTTTCGAGATCTCTTTCAGGAAGTGATGGTGGATTCTTTTCATTTCTATTTTGGCCTCTGGTCCTAAAATGTCAGAACAGTTTTCATTGATAATTTCTTGAAAGATTATGTCTAAACTCTTTTTTGATAATGGCTTTCAGGTAGTCTAATTATTCTTAGATTATCTCTCCTGTATTTATTTTCCATATCAGTTGTTTTTCCAATAAGATATTTCACATTTTCTTCTATTTCTTTCATTATTCTGACTTTGATTGTTTTTTGATATCTCATGATGTCATTGGCTCTCACTTGCCCACTTCTAACTTTTAAGACATTATCTTCTTCAATGAGTTGCTGTACCTCCTTTTCCATTTGGCCAGTTCTGCTTTTTAAGAAGTTCTCTTCAGTGGATTTTTGTATCTCTTACTACTGGCCTACTATATTTTTAAAAGTTATTTTCTTTAGTATTTTTGTGCCTCTTTTACCAAACTGTTGGCTCTTTTTTCATGATTTTCCTATATCATTCTTATTTCTTTTTCCAATTTTTTTCTACTTCTCTTATTTGATTTTTAAACCCTTTTTGAGTTCTAATTACTTTTGGGCTTGAGACCAATTCACATTTTTCTTGGAGACTTTAGATGGAGCAATATTGATTTTGTTTTCTTCTGAGTTTACATGTTGGTCTTCCCTGTCAAAAATAATTTTCTATGTTGTTTATTTTTTGGCATTTGCCCATTTTTCAGCCATTTCCATTTCTTAAAAGGAAACTTAAAAAACTGTTAAAATTTGACTCTGTTCCTGTGGTAAAAGGAGCATTGTTGCAAACTTCAGGTTCTTTGTGCAGCTGCCTTTGGAATTAGCTCTAAGGATGTATAAATTTTCAGGTGGTATGACCTAAGAAGAGGTGTGTTTAATACTCTTCTCAGCCTGTTTTCTGGTCTGTGAGCAATCAGAAGTACTCTTTTACACCTTGGAACTGTGAGCAGGGTCCCCTGGTCCCCTGTGGATGCAAATACTGGTGTGTACTAGTGTTCTTTCTCACACTAAGTCTAAAGCAAGGAACTGTGAACTGGATCACTGTATGGGCAATAAGACAAAAGTCTTGCACCCAGAAACAGTAAAGGGACCCCTATACTGTCCTCTGAGCAGTTATCTGACTCTGTCTTACCATCTGTGACTGAAAGCTCCAGGATCCTTTCTTCTTGATTTAGCCTAAGGCCTGTTGCTTTGGTGGGAGCTATGTTGGCATAATGCTTTGTACTCTAATTCCGCCTAATGAAAAATTATCTCATTCTATCTTTTTGTGGGTTATTCTGCTTTAGATTTCATTTTGAGGCATTATAGCCTAGTTGTATTGAGGATAATTTGGTAGAGACTGGGTGGGTCTGGGTACTGTTCCAGCCATCTTGGCTCCATCCCACCTCAGATATTTCTTGATCCATCTTCAGTCATGATCCTGAGCTTTTATCAAAAATACATAAGGTCAAATTGCATAAGGAAGCACAATTTTGCTTCCTAGCTTTCTTGCCATTCCTTACACACAACATTGTATCTCCCATCTTTAAAATTCTGTACCGGCTGTTTCCCATAGAATGTACTCTCTCCTCATCTCAATCTCTTAAAATTCTTTGTTCTTTACAAAGCTCAGTTCAAAGTCCACCTTATGCAAGAGATCTTTCCTGATCCTTCTAGTTGAGTTACTTCCTCCAAGAAATTATTTTGTATTAATGGATTTATTTTAATAGATTTTGCATCTACTTATAGATGGATATGCTCTCTCTCCAAGTAGAATGTAAGCTCCCTGAGGGCAGGAATTGTTTAATTTTTGTCTTTTTATCCACAGCATGTAATACAATGCTTGGCACATTGTAGAAACAGCAAACATTCAATTATTTTGAGTGATGGGCCTTTTGTTGTGAAATTTCTTATCTCTATTTTGCATATATGCACCCACAGCTGACCAGTCTCATAAAAATGATTGTAAATGATGTGTTATTTAGGGTACATAAGTAGACAGTAATCTCTGAAAGAGTATCTTTTATTACTTTCAGATTTCTCTTCAGTGAAATCTCATAACAGTTGTGTGACAATTGAAACTAATAAAAATGTCAATCAGGGAGACAGAAGTTATTGAATGCCCACTGAGTGTGGACCACTGTATTGGGTTTTGTGGCAAGTTACACTATGAATATGTGGGAGTAGTTCCTGGCCCTACTGAATTACAGTCTAGCAGAGAAGAGAGGACAAACTAAACTTCTGTTTTTATGCATTCCTATGTTCTTTGCATTCCTGAATAAATTTATTTTATCCTGTATAAGGGTCAATGCCTTCATCAGACTCATTATTTCCTCTTAGTACATAAAAATGGCCTTTAAGGTCCACTTTTCTTCAATGCGTAATTCTCCAAAAGGTCTGTGATTTTATCCAGGTAAATACTCTCTCCACTGACCCAGACTGTAATCACTCCCTAACTTAGTAGATACCATTATGATTTTCTGGAAGAAAAAAAAACATTCCCTAATTTTGTCTCTTATTTGAATTTTCTCAATAGGTAACTTTTTTTCCATTCCTCAATTTCTAAGAAAAAGGTCCTGCTATTGAGCACCAACTCAAGTCATACCATTGTGGAATCTCAAAGTTGGATCACATTTCAGAGGCCATCTATTTCAACCCAGATGTGAACCTGAATCTTCTCTACCATATCCACTCAAGAAATTATTTTCTAACTTCTATTTGGAGACATCAAGTCAAGAGTAACCTACTCCATCACACAAGGTAGCCCATTCCAGTTTTGATGCTTCTAATCATAAAGAAGTTTTTCCTTCAATTAAATCATCTTTATCTTAACACCTTACACATGTTATTCTTGGTTCTGACTATTGGGCATCCTATTTTTTAGGTGGCCAGTCCTACTATGTTGCAAAGAAACTGATAAATCCTTTCAGAATAAGTTGATAATACTTGAGATGATAGGATCATGGGATTTAAAACTAAAGGGGGCTTTAACATTAACTACTTGTATTCCTTTATTTTATGGATGAAGAAACTAATACTCATAAAGTAAATTAGCTTTCCCTGTATCAAATAACAAACAGAAGATTCAGCCATTGAACCTAGGTTTCTACCTCTAAATCCAGTGTTCTTTTTATTTTATTAATGGAGTGGTACATTTTATCAAGAAAAATTAATTTCTTGGTGGAATTTAGTGGAATTTCAAATTCCAGAGTGTGAGTCTGGAAGGGTGGATATTTTAGGGTGGGCAATTTTTCTTGTCCTTGGATCACTTGGAATATACATATTTTTTCAGTGTTTTAGAGAATCTAGACACCTTTTCAATCAGAAAGTTTATCTAACTTGCTAAACTGAGAGATACAAGAAACTTAACTGAGAAAAATGACCCATTTGAAAATATGCAGGAAAGATGGTGGACAGAATATTAAAATTATTGTCTCTTAAAAAAGTGAAAAGAGATAGTGGGAAAGTGGTGGTCTAGAGAGCTTGTCACAAGATCATATTAAACTAAATCATTCCAAGAACTTTAAAGGACGAAATTAAAAGAGAATGAATAGATGGAAAATGGGAACAATCGGTAAATATTTCTACAAAAAAATTATTTAATCCATTATTGACAGTTTGGACCATAACATCCCACACCCCTCTAGGAGGAAATAAAAATGATACTAGAATTTCTCTAGCCATGAAAAGCAGTGAAATGAGACCAAGTTTACACAAAAGAGGCAAGTGGATGTGAAGTCTCAAAATATGGGGACCATTTATGGTTTGATGCTCAAGATATCCAACAAAGAGAAGCAAATAATGGAAAAATTACAGCCAGAATTACTATGAAAAAAGAGAATCATAAAGCTGTCCATAATCGTTGGTCCATATTGCCTGTTTCTTTATCTCTATAAAACCTTTATGAGAATAATTTACAAGTATGTCATGTCAAGGGTATCATTGACAAAAATATGAGGAGTACATAGAGAGGTTTTCAAAAATGATATTCAATGGTATTTTTAAAATAATACTCAATAGAATTTTCAGAACAGCACAGAAATGAATGAAAAGGATAGAGAATAAAGTCCTATGAAATGTTTTTGTTTTCTATTTTTAAACACTGATTCAGCCCAGAAAATGCAATCTTAAAGGTTCTCTTCCAACAAAATGTCTCCCATGAAGCAAAGTAGTGAAATATATAGAGTGCTGGATCCAGATTCAGGAAGTTCCAAGTTCAAATCATCTCAGATACTTAGCAGCTACCTGTCCTTGGGTAAATCAACCTGCCTCATTTACAAACTTGTGAAATAGAGATAATAATAGTACCTATCTCTTAGAATTGTGAGCATCAAATTAAATAATGTTTATTGTATTTTGCAAACCTTAAAGTGTTATGTAAATGCTAATTATTATCTTTGTTTTTATTACAATAATAGTCTTTGATAGATGCCACAAAAGATAATTTTTATGATACATTGACAATAAATATCAAACAAGACCCAAAATAATGAAACTCCTCTATCATAGTGGATTTCCCAGCACGTTCCAGAGATTCCAATTGGAAGGGATATTCATACAGACTGTGAGTATTCCAGATAATTCTGTTTGAGCCCTTTTCTTGCAGAGTGGCCTAAATGAGATCATAGTTATGATCATTAATGTATATATGTATAATATACATAAATGTTTCCAAGGTGCTTTTTATATAAATAATTTCATTTGACTCTATGAGATGAATGCTATTAATGTCTTTATTTTCCAAATGAAGAAACTGAGGCTCAGAGATTAAGGAACTTGCCCAGGATCACTCAACTAGAAATTCTGTCTATGGCAGGATTTGAATTCAGTTCTTCCTAACTTCAAAAATAATTGACATTCATAATGATGTAAAAGCATTTGACTTAACTATTGTCCATATACTTTTACCTGAGAGTTGCATAAAGGATGCAATTTCTCTGCTGCTTCTAATTGACTAGCATATGCCAGTTTTGTAACCTTAGGCAAATAATCTCTCTGAACCTCAGTTATCTCTGTAAAATAGAACTAGACACTATAACAGCACCTACTTCAGAGAGTTGTTGGTATCTAAAGGAATAATACATGTGAAGTCTTTTGTAAATCTTAAAATTTAGTATAAGTATATTATAATCATTATCTCATTCTTATCTTTTTAAATGGAGTTCAGTTATTTATATATTCATATGTATATGAATATATATTCAGTTTTATATATATGTATAAAAAGTGCCATTTTACATGAAATGTTCTGCAGAGTATTGCTCAGGGGGAATAATGCAGATGACAATTGTATTTCCTACCATTCCACCTTGAATCCACTGCCTCTTCTAGCTTTGGCCCCTTTCTTCTTCATCCATGAGAAAAAATCCCACAAAATTGACACAGGGTAATGTATAGAGCCATGTTGGCGAAGCTATGGCATATATGCCAAAGGGGACTGCTCCCTTCCCCCTCTCCACCACACCTGAGATCATCACCCACCCTTATGCCCAGTAGCCCAAAGGGAGCTCTTCCTCCTTCTCCTGTCTGGGCTAAGGGGGAAGCTCACATGTGTACGAGGGTGTAGTTTGGGCATTCAGTCTCTAAAGGTTTAGCCATCACTGATATATAGTATATGGCTTAGATTTAGGAAAATCTGGGGTTGGGCACTTACTATTTGACCCCAAGCAAGTCACTTAATCTCTCTGAGCCTCCATCTCTTTATCTGTAAAATGAAAGGGTTCAACTGGATGGTCTCTAAAGTCCCTTACAGCCTTAAATCTAAGGTCTACTAAACCTGTAAATTGAGAACAGAGAAAGAGAGGCAGAAAAATATGCAACCCATCATACAAGCAAGTCGAGCTTAACTGCCTGCAATTGAACAGAGACATGAGCCAGTTGTGAATAATTGAGTTCATGTTCCAGAGAACCTAAATCATACCATGCTAATCATAATAACCTGGATGTCAGAGAAAAGAAGGAAACAGTTCACACATAAGCAACTCCTCCCACGAAAACCCTTCTCAGTCTATCCAGAGTATAAGTAACATTGTTATGTTATGGGAAGCAGCAGATGGACAAAAAGAAAACAAAAGTATTTTTGTGAAAATTCCAACTAAAACAAATCTCTCAATGTTGCACCAGCTTATTTACTTTGTTTTCAAAACTGTTTCAGTGCTGAATCTTTAGCTACTGGAATAGGTTCTGTGACCAAACTAGTAAGGAGATTCAGTTTACGAGAGCAAAGGGGAACCTCTCTACTCCTTACTTGGTAAAATTCTTGGCCATAGCCTACAATGGTGGACCCACTAAGGATCATCCAATCACATTATAAGACCTTACCCTGATTCTTTGGATAAATGTGGGTATCAATATATCACTTGGGCTTCTAAGATCTCAAGGTCATAAACTTAAAGCTCAAAGGAGCATTAAAAGTCACTGAATCCAACCATCTCTTTTTACAGATGAGAAAAGTGAGGCACTGAGAAGGTAAATGACTGGTCCAGGCTCAAATAGCTAGTAAGTGATGCAGGCTGGACTTTCAGTCCTCTACTCTGCCTAGCAGTCGGAAATAACCTCCTCATTTTTATAGGCAGTTAGGTGGTACAGTGGAGAGAGTCTTGGGCCTGGAGTCAGGAAGACTTCTCTTCCTACATTCAAATCTGACTTCACAGACATTTATTAGCTGTGTGACCCTGGGCAAATCATTTCACCATATTTGCCTCAATGTCTACATTTATAAAATGAACTAGAGAAGGAAATTGCAAAGCACTCCAATATCTTTGCCAAGAAAACTCCAAATGGTATCACAAAGAGTCAGACAAGACTGAACAAGAACTAAAAGATAAAAAGAATAAAAAATAAAATTTTAAAAAGAACAATAAAGTACTACAAAAATTAATTGATAACATTTATTAAGCTACTACTTTGTGGTACTATGCTAAGTGCTAGAGATACCAAAAGAGGCAAAAGATATTCCTTGTTTAAAGAAGATTACAATTTAATGAAGGAAAACGGTAGACAAATATATATTCAAAGAAAATGATATATAGGACAAATAGGAAATAATTAACAGAGGGAAGGCACTGGACTTAAGAGGAATTCAGGAAGGCTTCCAGTAGAAGATGGGATTTTAGTTGGGTTTTAAAGTAATCCAGGGAAGTCAGTACAAGGAGAAGAGGAGAGAGGGCATTTCAAGAATGGGGGATGGCAAAGGATGGCCAGAGCCAAAAGATGGTGTGTCTTGGTAATAGAACAGTCAGGAGGCCAGCATCACTGTGTCAGAGTATGTGTCAGAGAGTAAGGTACATGAAGGCTAGAAAGGTAGGAAGGGGCTACATTTTGATGGACTTTGAATAAATACCCAGCATAGCATTTTGTATTTGCTCCTCAAGGCCATAGGGAACTACAGTTTATTGAGTAGAGAGCTGATATGATCAGACCTATGCTTTAGGAAAATCAGTTTAGTGCCAGAATAGAGGGTAGATTGGTATGGGGAGAGAGCTGCAGATCCTCCAGAATGCTATCACAATAACCCAAGTGCAAGGTGATGGGGGCCTACATTAGAGTGCTGACAGTGTCTGAGGATAGAATGGGGTAAACCCTGGGCCTGGAGACAGGAGGAACTGAATTCAAACATAGCCTCAGACACTTACGATCTGGGGAACCCTAGGAAAGTCAGTTAAACTTTATTTGCCTCAGTTTCCTCATCTATAAAATAGGGATAGTACATCACATGATTGTTGTGAGAATTAACTGAAATAATATTTGTAAAGTTCTTAAAACAGTCATATACTAGATGTGAAATAACAAGTGGGTTTGGAGGATGGGATAGATGTTATTTAGGCCAATATCAGAAGAGTAACCTGGGTTCTAGGAAGGCTACCCTAGTACAGGGCTGGCAGAGCCAGACTCTGATAAGAAACAAAGCCACTCAGATTATATATAAAAGGTGTTTAATTTAACAAGGGAAAGGAAAAAGGTAATTGGATAACTTAAACTAAATGTTTCTATCTAAGCCCCACAAGAACTAAATGTCCTGTTACCAGGAATCTTCCTGGATTATCCCTACACTGAGCTCACCTATCTATCTAGAGACCCAGACCCTAATAGAAATATCTTACACTAACCCAAAACAAACTCCCTTTTGGTGGTAATGGAGGTAGTTAAGCAGTTGGGCAGGACAGGGCCAAAAGGATCCCAACCAGATTCTCACAGATGGCTCAGCTGTACAGGATCACACAGGAAGCTCAATAGATGGTTCAATCAGAGAACAGGGAAGCAGGTAGGATGGAGAAGTCCAGATATACCAAATCCAGCAAAGAAAGGCATCCAGTCCTCTCTTCAGGTAAAGAGAGAGTAAATTCTCCAACATACGCTAACTGACTCTCTCCAGTAGAATTCTAGAATTTCTTATTCTGCTTCCCCATGCCTTTATCCTCTGCACACACACATAACTTATAACAAATGTTATATGATAACTATTATTATTTTTAGTATTATTATTACAAACAAAGAAATTGAGGTCAAGGAAGGTTGTGACTTGGTCAATGTGACATTAACAAAAATAAATCAGAAAAGGGATGGGAGGAGGACGAAATACATCTGAGTGAATTTGAAGTCATGAACTTCACATTAGAATTCTAACTATGTTGTTCATGGCAGGCTCATTCACAATGGTTGCTAGTCAGAGCTGTGTAGCTCATTATTCATCCTTGTATGAGCCTTCTCCATGCTAACATTCAGGTCTTCATTGATCACATGTGGAAGACTGTTTTCAGCCATCATACATTTCTCCATTAACCTCTGGAACTTCTGCCATTTGCATCCTTTTGATAACATTATTCATGAATGAATAGCTTCTCAGCCTTTTGGCTAAGATCAGGCGTATATTCAAGACTGAAACTATGAGCAGAAGGTGGAAACTGAAAAAAATGGTCATTTGGGTTTAATGAAATTTAAAACTCTTTCATAATTATAATTATCTAAATATAGACTAGCCCAGTGATGGGCAAACTTTTTAAAGAGGGGGCCAAAGAAAAGGAAATGCTCATCTGTCAGTCTGTTTCAAAGGCAACTCTTTCGAAGTTTCATTGTATTGTATTCATCAGATTAGGAATAATGTCACATAGCCAGATAGAACATTTCAGGAGGCCACATCTGGCCTGCAGGCCTTAGTTTGTCCATCATTGGAATAAACTATTTCAAGATGTAATGAGGTTTCCCCTTACTGCAAATATATAAGAAAAAAATGGTATGTGACCTCTTTTCAGATGCATTATAGTGGGGGAATGGGGAGGGTTCTTTTTTGGATATGTTGGACACGATGACCTTTGAGGTAACTTCCAACTAAGAAATTCTGTGATTCTATAACTTGGGCCTGAATCCTGTCTCTGCCTCTTACTAGTCAGGTAACCTTAGGAAACTAATATTTGAACCTAGGACCTCCCATAACTGGATTGTCTCTCATTCCATTTAGTCACATAGCTGCCCTACTGCTAGTAGCATTTTCAGTGTAACTTGCCTTTTTGTCTATTATGGACAGACTTCCTTATAATCTCAACCTGTTCTTCATGAATTTCCTTTTCCATCTCATCTTAAACTAATGCTAACTTTCCCCCTACAAACCCACTTATTTTACAATTCCTTCCAACAAAGCCCATACTTTCTTCTACTCTTCTTTCCCTCTCTGTACAATCAGAGACACAGGAGCACAATCTGAATACCTCTTCTTTTTTAAAGCTCATGATATAAGCTTATTATTAATCACCCTCTCCAACTTTTACAATCTCTTAGATGATTAATTCCTCAAAGGCTGCAATACCTTAACCATACTGCCTCCAATTCTTATGAAATAGATAATCATAGGGTTTCTCTTAACCTCACCTTCCTCATTTGTAAAGCGAGAAAAATAATGCCTGTAGCACCTACTGCCAGAGTTACTATCAATACAAAATGAAATCATGTGTGTTAAGTGTTTTTTCTCATTTAAAGAACAACCTAAGTTTTTATTGTTGCCTATGACTCTAAGGTTTAGGAGGTCCTTTCAAATGGAATATAATAGAAGACAATAATAATAATATTAATCCAATCTAATCCAATAAACATTTATGAAGTGCCTAGCCCATGCCAGGTACTGTACTAAGCACTGGGCACACAATTAATAAAAAGAAAGATGCTCTTGTACTCAAAAAGGTTATACTCTAGTTATAGCAGACATATAAGAAGGCAGGAAAGTGGAAGTAAAGGAGTAAAAAAAAGATGTACCCAGCCTGGATGTATCTTGTTCTATGGAATTGAAACCAGGCAAAGCAACAAATGAACAAAGGAATGAGCCCAAGAGTCCAGTTTCTGTGCTCTACAAAAGAAGGTATTAGAAGTTAGGTATTGCTTGCTTCAGTCCACCAATCAGAGAGAAGTGGAGGCTGAGGGAGGTGGTGTCAATCAAGGCTGAGTTAATAGCATGGTGATGAGAGTAACTACAATGGACTTAACATGGGAGTAGCAACTGATTTCATGGAGTTTAAATCAAACAGAGTAACAGATGTAGAGTAGAAAAGAATTAATAATAAAAATAGTAACTAGTATAATAGCAACACTTCATGGTTTATAAGACACTTTTTGCATATATTTGATCCTCACAACAACCTTAGAAATAGGTGCTACTATTGTTCCCATTTTTAAAATTAGGAAACTTGAGACTGAGACAGTTTAAGTGACTTGCCCAGAGTCACACAGCTAGTAAAGAAGCAGGATTTTAAATCAGAGATTCCTGACTCCAGGTCCAAATTATATCCACTACATCTGGGATGCCATATATGCAACCCCATAGTCTACAGGTCTACACTCCCAAGTGCAACCAAGTCAAAATAAAATGTAACTTGGAAGTAATTAACAAAATAAATAAAAATTCAATAAAATATAAATGATATTACATCTTAATAGTAAGTCAATATGCAGCCTTAAGAGATCCTTATGTACAACTACTAACTTCTGTTTCTATTTGAGTTTGCTATCACTGCCCTGTATGTAGCATCCATGCTTCTCGGAAACTGAAATTTCACCTTAGTGTTGAAGGATGGGTAAAATAACAAAAAATAGAGATGGACAAGCAGGGTATAATAGTCCTTTGGCATCACATGTGTAAGAACACAGAGGTAAGAAATATCAGATAGTTCATTCTGGCTCCATCGCAGTGTACATAATATAAATAACATGAGATAGGACTCAAAAAGGGAGTTTTGAGCCAGATTAAGGAGACTAAAACAAAACAATATGCTTGAATTACAATATAAGAAGAATTTTGAATAGCTGAGCAATGTGATCACACCTGGGTCTTTTGGAGCAGACTGCCCAGCTCCCAAAATTAGAATAACCCAGGGTATGAAATAAATAAAAGAGGCAGATGGCATAGTGGATAGAAAGTAAGCCTAAAAATCCCGAAGACCTGGGCTCAAATACTACTGATGACATTTTGGCTATGTAATTCCTGGCAAGTCACTTAATTTCTCAGTGCTCAAGGCAACTCTCTCCCTCTATATATTGCAGAGAAGGAGACAACCTGCATTAATAGTTTATTCATCTTGGAGTTCCCTGATTCTAGGTCTACCTTTTAAAGTAGATGATTACCAAAACACCACAGCATTGAGTAATGAAATGGAACACCTATCTTGGAGTCAAAGAACCTGATTTGAAATTATATTCTTTCCTGTTAATTTCTTTACGAATTAGGGCAACAATATCCTTACCTATAAAAATGAGGTCTGGAAGAATACTTAATTTTAACTAAAAGAATACTTAGACTCTTATCCAGTTTTAATTCTATGATGCTGTCAGAATATGAAGGTATAACATAATTATAAGGTAGTTTGGCCTACGGTGACATAATATACTCAGAGCTTTCAACAATGGAATGTATTACCTCAGTTGGATTCCCTCAATATTTTGGGTGCTTGGGAAGAGTTTGGGTAATCATTTTTCAATATCTGATGTTTGTAAATGAGATTTCTTCTTTGCAGAGGGGTCATATTTCATTATTTAGGGCTCTTAACATCACAATATAAGGAAGTGGAAAACAAGGAATTGGTTTCTATGTGAAACCATACAAAATGGAGATTTGGTAATTATTGTTTCTCTCATCAATAGAGACAAATCATTAATCAAATAATTCATACAAATAATCTACCTTCATATCTGTGGTTTAGGATCCTAATTTACTCTTTTCATCTAGATACACAATTTTAATTTCTACTTAACTACCACTTCTACACTTTCCTTTGTGCTGTGTAGATCCAAAATGAAACCTGAGGTGAGATGAGTTTTTTTATTAAAATGTGTGAACATGAACAGATTTCTAGCATGCCTGTATGCAAAGTTTGATGGCATTTGCTATTGAAAAGTATGTAGTCTCATATCTAGCAAAACATTCTTCAGTGAAAAAGTGAGAAGGCTTCTCTATCAGGAAATGAAAAAGAGGGTTCTCAAAATGTGAGGTGCTTCACAAAGAAAGGCAACACCTTTGATCCACCACAGTTTGAGCGAGCATGCACACTAGGCTATTGTTTTTCTGGAAGCAATGGAGGATCAACACCGAGCCATTCACGTTCTGATCTGTTACCAATTTTGAATAAGAGCGCACATGTCTGTGGTAGTTGGTCTGGATTTGCAGTACTTTCTACAATTAGTGTAGTTCGTAGCAGGCTCATGGGTGAAAGTGGAGTGAGCTTGACCAGGGAATAGCCAAGAACAGAAGATTCATGCCAAGTGTTGGATATTGTCCACTGAAATCAGGACAGATAATAGTCAGGAATTCAGGCAGGCAAGGTAATGGTTAAGATGCACCATTCCTGGAAATGAGAAAATAAGAGTTGGAATTTGAGGCAGATGAGCTACAGATTAAGATTTTCTACATGAGTTATCTGGATAATTGCTTCTAGGTATCACATTGTAAGGTGTTTTTAAAAAAGTAAATAGTATGAAACCTAGGAAAATAGTTTAGTCAGAACTAACCAAACAACTAGAGCATCATAACATCAATCCTCAAAAGAATTCACCCAGTTTTAATGCTTGCAGAACATTTTACAAAATACTATCCTATATTATCCTTACTATAAAACTGGAAGGTAGACACTATTATTCCCATTTTACAGGTGAAGAAACTGAGACAGGAAGAGGTTAAGTGCCAGAGGTAGGATTTGAACTCGTGTTTTCCTGAGTCCGGTTCCAGCACTTTTTAGTCACATAGTTGCCTCTTTATTTCAGACAATGTGCTGGGACACAAATCCCTGGCCTAAAAGAGCTTGCATATAGCAGGAACTGCAGTATAAACAAATATAAGTAAATATAAATTATATACAATGTAAATTCAAAGTAATTTCAAGGAAAAGAGATAATAGCATTCAGAGGATCTGGAGATAACATTTCAACTGAGCTTTGAAGGAAGAAAGGAATTCTTATAGACTAAATTGAGAAGACAGTGCTCTCTAGATGTGAGGAATAGTTCTGAACAAGTTACTGAACTTGCTGTATACCCTTGAACCCAGTGACAACATTACCAGTCTCATAGCCAAAAGAAATCAAAGACTTCTGTACACAAATATTTATGTCAGTGCTTTTTTGTGATAACAAAGAATTAGAAACTAACAGATCTTCATCAGTTGGATAATGGCTAAATAAATTATGGAATAGTGATGCATGGAATACTCTTTGCCAAATAAGAAAGATAAAAGAGATCATTGTAGAGAAAACTAAGCAAGACTTGTATGAACCGAGGTAGAGTAAACTGCCGGAAGCCATCGAGGCTGTGAGGTTAGCATGGCTACTCACAAGCTCTGACAATCCAGCATGGCAGGTTGTCAGGAGGATGGAAACTCCACACTCAGTTTACCCCATATGATTCTTTTTACAGTGACATTCACATGCATTGAAATTATTACAATTAATATCCTTATTCGGCTCCAAGGAGACACAGAAAAACAATACAGATTCATGGCAAGAACAATCACACTCACAGACTACTCACTATCCCAAAATAAACCCCTATATGACCCCCTGAAGTATAGAAATTTCCCCTAGAATCAGCCCAGCAAGGGGCCAGCAGTTAGTGAGTTAATGTTGAAGATTTAAAATCTCTAACTCAGACTCCCATACACAGGTGCCTGCAAGAACAGGCCAGAACAGTCTCCAAATTCTCCTCCCCCCCTTTTCAGATCTGATTTGGTACAGTAACTTAATATAAAAGAACAATGAATGAAATATGAAGAAATTGTCTCCCATGAAAAGACCTGTACGTTCTCACCACTGTAGCCCAAGAGATATGTCAAACACACCTAATACATTGTTTCTAAAGATAAGATGTATGGTGGGAATGGAATTCATGCCAACATTGATGTAATCTTGAAGAAAATGATATAAAAATTAAAATCAGCAGATGGCACTTCAGATCAGCCACTGCAAACCTACTGGGTCTCTGGCTCTTCTCACTCCGTTTTCATTCAATTGTCCCGCCCCCAAGGGGAACTGGACTGCTGGTAATCCCCCCTTCCGAACCTCCCAGCAGTAAACTATGCAGAAAAATAAAAGTGTATATACAATAACAACTTAAGTCTCAAAGACTTAATGACCAATCATTCCAGAGGCAGAGTGATCAATCACGTTACCTACCTCCTGAAGGATTATATAGAATGAGATACAGATTTTTGGATATGGCCAATGTGTGGATTTATTTCGTTTTACTCTGCCTAATTGTCAAAAGGGTGTTTTTCTTCTGGAAGTTTGCATGGAGGTGGAAAGGAGAGAAAATTAATTATCATTAAGTTAAAAATTAAAATTTAATTTTTAATAAGAGTAAAAAATGCATAAACATGGGAGATGGCACATCATGTATGAAGAAAAGCAAGCAGCCTGGTTTGGCTGCATTATTGAGTATGTGAAGGAGAGTGATATGTCTATGCCTAGAAGTTAGACTGGACCCAGCTCATGAAGAGCATTGCATAAGAAGGAAGAAGCTTGTATCTGATCCTAAATGTAAGAGGTACTAGAGTTCATTGGGGTGGGGGTGAAGTGTTAAGGTCAGAGCAGTGCTTTAGGAAAATCACTTTAACAAGTGCATGAGGATGAATTAAAATAGGGGATCTTGGACCAAGAATGATAATTAAGAGACCACTGCAAGAGTCTAGGTGAGAGGTGATGAGGGCCTAAACAAGAATCTTAATTGTGTGAGACAAGAGACAGGGATGCAGTCAAGGATCACTCTGAAGGAAGAATCAACAAAACTTGGCAAATTATTCAATATGGAAGGTTAAGAAAAGTAAAAAGTTGAGTGTGACTCAGAGGTTATGAACCTGGATGACTGGAAGGATGACAGTATCCTTGACAGAAATAGTTGTAGGAAAGGATAATGAGCTCCATCTGGAATATATTGAGTAAGAGATGCTTACAGGATAGCCAGCTGGAAATATACAATAGGCTATAAGAGAAATAAGGCAATAGTTCAGGAAAGACTAGTGTTAAATGCAGAGATCTAATAACCATCTTCGAAGATGATCATTGAACATATGGGAACAGACAAGGTCACAGAGAGGAAAAATATAGAGAGGGAAGATAAAAGGGAGCAGGACATAATCTTGGTTTGCACCTCAGTTAGGAAGTGTTATATAGATAATCGTCCAAGAAAGGAGAAAGAGAAGGATCAGTGAGGTCAATAGAAGAATAAGTAGAGACAGTAAAGTATCATAAAAAATACCTCAAAAGGAGAAGGTAACTAGGATAGAGTTGCCAGTGGTCAAATCCTACAGAGAAGTCAGGAAGAGTGAAGACTGAGAAAAGGCCATTGAATATGGAAACTAAAAAAGCATTCATAGCTTTAGAAAAAGCATTCGTTCAGTTGAGTAATTACTTTGGAAGACAGAATGCAAGAGATTAAGAAGTTAATAAATTCTTGCCTCCTTTCAATCATACTCACTTGTGTGTATTTGCTGTTCTTCAGCCACAATTTGATGCAGTTATCTATTCAGGATATATAGGCTCCTTCATCTTCTCTGTCATCAAACTGTCACCTAGAGTCCTCCCAGCTTCTTCCCAATTTTTCCTATGTTGAACATTTATTTTTCCTCACTCTTAACTATTTCTGCCACTTTAAAGTTTATTCAGAGGCACTATTTTAATTATTTGTGAGGGAATGTGGAGAGTGAAGTAGTCTGTCCTATTCTGTCATATTCCCACAATACAAAACCAAGAGGACTTTCTATACAGTTTAAACATTAGACATAGTTTGAAGAATGGCACCTATTTCTGCCTCCAGAGAAAGAACCGATGAATAGAAATAAGTAAGACATAGATCTATACATATTTGTTTTTGTCAAATGATGTCTTCACGAATAGGAGGAGAGAAAGGAGGAAGTTAATTGGGTATTTTAATGTAACAACCAAATTAATAAATTTAAATTTTAAAAAATTAGTGAGAAGGGAATAGAGGAAATAGAGAAGAACAGAAAGCTGATTCTCTAACTAAACATACTCTAGTTCAGCCAGAGTCTTATATATAAAATGTGACTGTAAAGTAATGAAGACATTACAAAAAGGGTGTGTGTGTGTGTGTGTGTGTGTGTGTGTGTGTGTGTGTGTGTGTGTGTGTGTGT